>NC_069499.1:85659098-85916598 GCF_027579735.1 Bombina bombina
TTTCCTATGAACTAGATAAGTTTATACTTTTAAGAAATATCGGGTAGACTTGCTGGGCCTATGGCTCTTACATGCCATAGAAATCTGTGTTTCTAAATCAGACTGCCTGATAGTGAATAGTGATTTATCACTTCAGAGAACATGTTTCCACTTTAACAGAGCCCAGAATCGCCTCACTATGAATGTAAAGTAATGGTAAATATGAGAGTTTAAAATATGCTAGGATTTACCATAAATAAAAATAAAACTGGATTTTCAGTGATGATTTTTTTTTTTAAAAAAGCGCTAAATTAACTCTGTGCCACGGCTCCTCGCTAAAGTATATGTCTCCAGCCACCCATGACAGTGCTCTTTTCTCAATGAGGTGACGTTTCCACCTCTGAACCAATAGCCTTGCCAACATACAGAATACTGTCAGATGACTAGCATGGTTATTGGTTTATGAGGCAGAAACATTACCACATTGCTAAAATCAGCGCCTCTGGCCACCCATGGCACAGCGCTCTTTTCTCAAAGGGCCGTGGAACAGAAAGGGCGAGTTTAGTATTTTTCGAGAAACTCGTTACTGAAAGTCCAGTTTATTGTTTTAGTGAAGGTAAATCCTAGCATTTTTACCATCACTAAGTGGTCTAGCACTTTGTGTATGGGCTGTTGCTCCAAGACACTTCTGCTTCTCAATAGAACTTAGTTGACCGGGAATGATCTACTAGGGCAGAAATTTCACTATCTTGTGGAAAAGGTGGCAATCAATGACACCATGTTTTAAGTCAGAGCTCTTCAGTACGACCCATTTAACTGCTATAGTATGTCTGCTATGTGCTGGATTTTATGCACCTGTTAGTGGGTGTGGCTGAAACAACTGGACTCAATAATTAGTAGGAGTCCACATACTGTTAGCCAAATAGTGAATTTCATGTGCAATACACCTAATGAGAAATGTCCTATACATTTTAAACACTGCAGCTAGTATAACAAGTCAATGTGAACCCATTAAGGGGAAAATGTTATGGTACACTGTCCCTATAATGCTTTTCCCTAGTCAGCAAATCAGATAGGGTGCAACCACTCTTTCAAAGAGTGTCTTAATCGCTGTATAGAAAACAGAGACAGGGGGCTCCGTTAAAGCCCCCTCTACCTAAACTACTTGACTTTGAAGAAGACACCCTTATCTGCAAAACCCAACTGCTCTTATTGAATGTACTGTAATCCCACAATGGATGCAAGAATGAAAAAAAAAAAAAAAAAAAAAAAGACGCTCTGGACTCTCCTCATTGTCTCACTATGTTTACTAGGATTTTAGGAGGTATTAATAAGGACAAAATGATATACTTAGCATGGAATACTCAGAATTATATTCACATTTGAGTCTTGCACATTCCATTCTATTCTGACAGGTCAGTAAATACAGATTTGCATAATCAGCAAATGCACGATAAAAAGTCAATGCAATATCACTCAGTCTGAACTTCAATTGAGTTATGTCTATTTTATTTCCAACCCTCCTTTAACATGTGAAAGCCATCAGCCAATCAAAAAAATACATATAAGTATATTCTGAATTCTTGCACATGCACAGTAGGAACTGGCAACTCAAAAAGAGTAAATATAAAATATTTCTGTGCCAATTTTGTAAATGGGAGTAAATGTTGTTTAAAATTGCATGCTCCATCTGAAACATGAAAGCTTAAAGTGATGGAAAAACGCTAGGATTTACCAGTGCAACAAATAAAGAGGGACTTTCAGTCATGAAGTATAAAATACTTCATGCTGAAAGTTATTTTATTTGTCTGCAGCGTTCGTCGTGCTGGGCACCTCAGGCCGCCCATGGCAGAATGCCATTTTTAAATGCGGTGATTTTAGCCAATAGCGTGCTAGCTATTCAGCAAAATGCCAGCTGGGCCATACAGCTACTGGCTAAGAGGTGGAAACGTCACCCCATTGAAGAGGGAAAAAAAAAAAAAAGGGCTGCCTGAGGCACTCAGCACGGCGAACACTACAGCCAAATAAATTAACTTTCAGCATAAAGTATGTTATATTTTATGACTGAAAGTCCACTTTATTTGTTGCACTGGTAAATCTAGTTTCAAACACGCTAGGATTTACCATCACTTTAATTTTGACTTGACTGTCACTTTAAACGTAGTGCCTGAAAGATTATTTCAAATGTACAAACTACTCAACCCCCTTAAAGGGATAGAAAGGTAAAAATGAAATGTGCGTTTCAATATGTAGTTGAAGTATATGGCAAAAATACTTCTTGTAAGTTATTACTGGTTTTCTGCAGCATACACAAGCCCTGTGAGGGGCTGTGCACCGGTAATCAAGCACAACACCTTTGCAGAGATTCAGTTGTGGCTTGTATGACACAAATGATATCTTCACATAAACACACAGAGCAGACATGATGTTTGACTACTGATGCCCAGCACTGTAAAGGTTATGCGAGTATGCTGCAGAAGAAAAAAAAACAACTTTTACTAGAAGCATTTTTGCTAACAGAAGTATACTGCAAAAATGCTTCTATTTCATATACAAATGCACATATCGGTTTTGACCTATCCCTTTAAAATGAGCCATACAAGGGTATGGCTATACAGGGAAACTACTTGGAAATAAAACCTGGGCACCCTGGCTTTACAGTTTTATCAAACCCTGTTGTGGAGTGACACTAATAATGTCCTGCCATGCATAAGAAAGTAATGTGTGCATATTAGTAAAAATGCTTGTTGAAATTTAACAAAATGTTTACAATATCAGTTGTGTAATTTTCAACAGCTGATAAAAGGACAATACCCACAACCCTATTGGAAGAGGACAATTGTGCAAGCCTATTAGGAACATTCAAAAACAAAACATAAGTTGTCAAGTGACCAAACCAACCAGTTTTGAATAGAATTTTTGTAATATACATGTATTAGTAACAATGCTTCCAAAAAAGCTATAGCTATTTCAAACATGTATTTCAGTATGCACCAGCATTTTAAACACTCATGCTCAGAGAGCCTAAGGTGCTTGTAACGTCTGGCAATGACCCAATTTGTTAATTGCTGTCATAGAACCCCACTGGTTTTCTGAGCAGTTGCAGTATTTAAAATGCTGGTGCACTGAGAATATCTAGCGTTGCTTCACATGCACAGAAAAATAACACCAATACAGTGATAACTTTTACTAGAAGCATTTTTGCCAATACATGTATATTGCAAATATGTTTATGTTTAAATTTGTAATTCACCTATGTACATTTTGACTGGAATGTCCCTTTAATTAATTTGTTCAGCCAAATTCTATTTTTTTTTTATTATTATGATATTTTTTTTTAACACACACAACTTTTCTGGACAGCATCTGACAAAGTAGATCATATGTTGGTGAAGATGGTACCATAATTTATGCTCTCAGCATCCTTAATTTCATTAAACTAGACATTCTTACAATCTACAACCTGTACTTTATATTGTAAACTCTTTTCAACTGAGACCTCAATTTTGTTAAATATCAAGGTTATCAAAAGTTAACATATTGCAGTGTTACACTGCCCCAATGCTACTTCAAATGCTACCTAACTGGCAACATTTTTAGTAGAAAACTCTAAAATAGTTCTTGTTTCTACCTCCCTAAAAGGATACTGAACCCAATTTTGTTGTTTCATGATTCAGATAGAGCATGCAATTTTAAGCAACTTTCAAATTTACTCCTATTATCAATTTGTTCTCTTGCTATCTTTATTTGAAAGAGCAGTAATCTAAGCTTTGGAGCCAGCCCACTGTTGGTTAAAGGGACACTGAACCCACATTTTTTTCTTTCGTGATTCAGATAGAGCATGTCATTTTATGCAACTTTCTAATTTACTTCTATTATCAATTTTTCTTCGTTCTCTTGCTATCTTTATTTGAAATAGAAGGCATCTAAGCTTTTTTTTTAGGTTCAGATCTCTGGACAGCACTTTTTTATTGGTGGATGAATGTATCCACCAATCAGCAAGGACAACCCAGGTTGTTCATCAAAAATGGGCTGGCACCTAAACTTACATTCTTGCATTTCAAATAAAGATACCAAGAGAATGAAGAAAATGTTGATAATAGGAGTAAATTAGAAAGTTGCTTAAAATGTCATGCTCTCTGAATCACGAAAGAAGAAATTTGGGTTCAGTGTCCCTTTAAGCACTTGCTGATTTGGTAGCTACAGTTAAAGGGACAGTAAACCTAAAAAATAATGTTATATAATTCTGCACATAGTGCAGAATTATATAACATTATTAAGGTGCTATAGCCATAAAACCCTTTTTTCACTTTTAATATTTAAAAAACATACCGCTTTTACAGACCCGCTCTCTGCTGAGCGGGTCTGGTTTTTTAGTCAGCGCATCGGGCCAGCTGTATAGTCACAGCCCGGCCCGACCGCGCCATAGCATTAAGTGAAGCTCGCTCCTGCTGTCAGACAGAGCAGGAGCGAGCTGCACTTAGTCTTATGGCGCGGTCGGGCCGGGCTGTGACTATACAGCTGGCCCGATGCGCTGACTAAAAAAAACAGACCCGCTCAGCAGAGAGCGGGTCTGTAAAAGCGGTATGTTTTTTAAATATTGAAAGTGAAAAAAGGGTTTTATGGCTATAGCACCTAAATAATGTTATATAATTCTGCACTATGTGCAGAATTATATAACATTTTTTAGGTTTACTGTCCCTTTAACCACCAATCACTACCCAGTGTCATGAACCAAATAAAATGGGCTGGCTACTAAGATTAAATCCCTGCTTTTTCAAATAAATAGTTAAGGGACACTCAGATTAAATACAATTTTCATGATTCAGATACAGTTTGTAATTTTAAACAACTTTCCAATTTACTTCCATTAAAAAAAAAAAAAAAAAAAAAAAAAAATGTGCAGTGTCCTTTATATTTAAAATTGTTGAGTCACCAGATCCTACTGAGCATGTGCAAGAATTCACAGACTATACGTATATGCATTTGTGATTGGCTGACTGCTATCACATGGTACAAGGGGAGTGGAAATATACATAACTTTGAAATTTGTTATTAAAAAAAAAAAAATCTACTACTCATTTGAAGTTCATACTAAGTGCTATTGCATTGTCTTGTTATCTTGCATTTGTTGATTATGCAAATCTAATGTGTTGACTGGTCCTTTAGAAAGTTGCATGCACTCTGAATCATGAAAGAAAAACAATTGGGTTTAGTATACATTTAAAGTGGCCAAAACGCTAATTCTGCAACCTGCAAATCAAAGATTGTAGAAGCAAATTGTACCATACCATTATGAAAATCATATTGCTTTTTGGCCTCTACAAAGCGTGGGGCAAAGAACAATGTTCACGCTAAAGCAAAAAAAAGGTGTTTAATGTATCATTAAGCTAGTTCTCACTATCAAAAAGGGACAGTTTTAACACCAAATTTGTTATTGTTTAAAAAGATAGATAAAGCCTTTAACCACCCATTCCCCAGCTTTGCACAACCAGTGTTTTATTAATATACTAAACATTTAACATCAAAATATCTGCCTGTTTCTAAACCACTATAGACAGCCTCTTATCACATGCATTTTTATTAGCTTTTCACAACAGGAGACTGCTAGTACACGTGGGCCATATAGATAACACTGAGCTCACGCCCGTGGAGTTATTTATGAGTGACTAAAAAGCAAGTCAATAGATAGTAGCAATGTGATCAGGGGGCTGTCAAGAGGCTTAGTATACGTTCACTGTGCTAAACTGGGAATGGGTAATAAAGGGAATATCTATATTTTTAGATTATAATATTATTGGAGTATACTGTCCCTTTAAGCACAACTTTACCTGTATGTTAACCCCATTATCTAGGGTCCGAAATGCAAAAAATGACCAATAGTTCAGAAAACATTCTCCCTTGTTAAAGTGACTTAATCTTCCGTTGAGTTTCAAAATGTACTAGTTTTTTCTTTTAAAATGGATATAACAATATTGAATGACCAAAGGTTTTCTTTGGAAGTTGCCCCCTCTAAACAGCAAATAGCTAAATGTCAGTAGAACTTTCTGTTTAGCATATTCTAAAGAAGGGCTAATGCAGGGGTGATGACTGGGAGGTAGACAGACACCCCTGGTCTAATTTATAACAATCCTGGAATTATATTCCCATCGACATAGGACAAGTATTGTATCTCAGCAATTCATGAATCTTTCATACATAATTTTGCATCACAATCATGCAGTTTGGAAATAAAAATCATATATTTTGAACACTCTTATAAATGGATAATGCATAATACATCATGTGAAATTAAGCACGTTACACTGTATAAATATACAATATTTTTCCTCATGTTTTCTTTATTATTTTCAACCTGTAGCAGACTTGACTTGTGCATTTACTGAGGCCACTACTGTTTATTTTCTACTGACATGTACTATTTCCTGTAATCCTCATCGTTACCAGCCTTTCTTTTGTAATACACCTGCTAACAACCACACACAGTCAGGATGATAATCACTGAAGGAGCATCACACAATGTGGAGGCAGACAAAGGTAACAATGTTTGAACTTCCACAACAGAGGGCGGCGTCGTGGTAGCAAAGTAAACAGTATTAGCAAAATTGGCAAGAATGTAAAAGCGATAACAAAAGCAGAGAGAAGTGCACGGGCAATCATTATTGAAGCCCGTAAGCAATACCAAGAACTGCAATGCTGGGAAGTGACGTCAGAAGCCGGAGGGGCCTCAGTAAGGTATAGGCCGCTGTAAGAACAGTCTAGTGTCGCTTGGTGACTGTATTATAACGGCGGCTCTCAGGTCTTGGTCTGCAGAGCCTATAAACACAAGCGCGAGGCCTTCGAATCACCCGCGGCGCGCGCCGGCACCTCACGCGTCCAAAACATAAACAAGGCGAGCTTCTTCCTATACTTACAAAGGCATTGTAACGTTCCCACGATAAACAAATGTTAGTCCGCCCGCCGCGCGCGGGCCTCGAGCATCCTAAGCCAGCCACAGATAAGCGGCGGGCGCGGTACGGTAACCGTCTAAACGAATAACAATGAGTGGCTCCCGGCAGGAACCCTCTTCCTCTGCGCTTCCCGTCTAGTCTAACATGGCTGCCAAAGCAGCGTTCTGGAATACGTTACGCAATTGCTTCTACGTATGACGTCACTGGACGGGGCGGATCGGGAGAGCATCATGGGATATGTAGTTGGTTTTGTCATAGACTTTTGTGTAAACAGTAGCTGCATTATTTGGATATTCTTATGTATTCTTCTGCAATAATAGTTCGAACAATTATTTTATGTTAAAATAAACTAATACAGGTATAAGTAAAATCCTATATTTAAAAGTATTACAACAGTTCGTCTGTATATTATGTGATGTTGGTTTTGACTTTATTTTACGGATACACTACTTGATATTCTTCCAAAGCTAGACATTTTTTTAATAATACATTTTAATAGCGCATTATTTTTTGCAGCACATGATATGGATGTATTTTCCACAAACCAATTTACTACACATTTCCATTCCAGTGAGCACATAGAACTGCAATTCTATAGAATGTGACGCAATCTTATAATTTTTACTTGTAACCATTTACTAAACAATATACTACAGGTTTTACAACGGTTCAATTTACACCGTTTCAGAATAACAACCTTTTTTTCCAGTCACGTGACTGCTATTGAAAAGCATTGAGAAGCAATGCATTTATTAAAATAGCCAGTAGGTGGAGCTGCCTGCTTGTGTTGCTGCAAAGCCAAGCAAGCTGAAATTAATCAGTTTAACCAGACCTGAGCTATCAAGCAGATTTCAAAGGAACAAGATCTTCCTGTCTATAAATCAGTCCAGATTGGAATACATAGAAAGAACTGTGTGCAGAAAAATGCAAGTGAAGTCTGTGTTGTGTAATTATTTTTATAATGCTGTTTAGCAAATGTTTTTGTTCATTTATTCATTTAACTTAGTTTAATTATATATTGTGTTGTGTGATTATTTTATTAGGTTTATAATGCTGTTTAGCATTTAAAGTCTTCATTTCAAAGCTTTAAAAATAATGTATTATGACAATTTTGAGAGGGGCCTGGAACCTATCTCCCTCACTTTCCATTGACTTACATTATAAAATATTTCAGTTTACAACGGTTTCGATTTACAACCATTCCTTCTGGAACCTAACCCCTGCGTAAACTGAGGGCTACCTATATTCCCCAGCACTAACATGGTTCACTGTAAAATGACATCGGTAAAATCTGAGTTATATCGAATCTTGAAGTTATGCAAACTAGCTAATTCTGCTTCAGTGTATTTATTTTTATTAGTCAAACCTAATGTATAATTTTCAGGGGTCAAATCCTTAAAAAAAAAAAAAGTGTAAAAGTAAAATTTTAGGAGATGTTACTCCTTGGCTCTCAGGAGGATGTGTAAGGCTCTGTAATGTAAACATGTGATATCATGACCTTGATAAGGTTTGTGTGTGCACTCACTCTGCAGTAAGAAATAGTAGTAAAATTATGGTCACAAGACGTCCAAGACTCCCAAGTGTATTTTGTAATGTGAAGCAAGTAACACTGGCAGAGGAAGCAGGAGGCATGAAGGCGCAGTAACATTAAAAGGAAAACAGGTCACCTTTTAAATGTTAAAAATAATTTTTGCAAGAAAAAGAAGGCCTTTTTTTTTTTTTAATTATTTTTGTTTGGAAACAGACATGAAGTTAGAGACACTCAAACCATAATTAAAGGGACAGTCAACGCCCGAAATTACTTTATCCCATACCTTCAATCAGCCAAAGACAATGCGCCTGCACCGCATCCCATTTTCAACACCTCTAACGTTCTACTAGTAATCGTCCAAATCACATACGTTTTTCTAATAGAGATATGGCAGCTAAGCTCCTCCCCCTCCTCCTTCATCACCCTTCTTTACTAAATGCAATGCTCATTCATGTATCAACCGTTGACGCACGCGCATTTTAAGTTCTGTCAGTTTTCAAACCAAAATCAGAAGTGCAAGCGTGAACGCGTGTTAAGAATCAAGCCGAGGATTTGATTCTGATTGGCTGATTCAATTAAACTGAAACCTACTACGTCATGATGGGGGGAGTTTGGCTGCCATATCTCTATTAGAAAAATGTATGTGCTTTGGCCGATTACTCATATAATGCTAGAGGTGTTGAAAATGGGATGCGGTGCAGGCGCATCATCTTCAGCGGATCGAAGGTATGGGATAAAGTTCTTTCGGGTGTTGACTGTCCCTTTAAAGGGCCATGATACCCAAATGTTGAAACACTTGAAAGCGATGCAGCATAGCTGTAAAAAGCTGACTAGAAAATATCACCTGAACATCTCTATGAAAAAAGGAAAGATATTTTACCTCAAAAGTTTCTCAGTAGCCACATCCCATTGTAAAGGACTTCTAAGCAGCAAATCAGTATGTCTGTCCCGACAGCCGAAGGATTGAGCCTCGTGCACTCTCATGTTATTTCCCTATTCAGTTTAAGGAAGTTTTCTATGAAATCTTATGAGAGTTAAGTGAAATCTTGTGAGATCACAGTGAAATAGTTCATGACCTCAGCACTGTTGATGCTGATTGGCTGCAGTTCATTTTTTTATTTATTTTTTTACCTACAGCTGGGCAGCAGCTGAGTATAACTTTTTACACAGACCTTACTCTGCTGAGCTGAGGAGATTGTGAGGTAAATATCTTCTCCTTTTTTACATAGAGATGCTCAGGTGATATTTTCCTGTCATCTTTTTACAGTTATAATGCATCAGTTTTAAGTGATTTAGCATATGAGTATTATGTCCCTTTAAACTTTCATGATTCAGATAGAGCATGCAATTTTTTTTTATTTTTTTTTTTCAAACAAGCTTTATTGAAAATCGTCAAAGTACAATACACCAATGAGTGAAACGGTAAATTATAACAATCTTTGCTACAAAATATGACTTTTTTCCATTATTCAACATTCTGAAACTTTAGCTAACATTAGAAATCTGGGTTAAAGCGAGGAGCAAGCAAATTGGTGAGTAATACTCATTCAAAGTCATTTACTTCAAGTCCATGGAACAAGACCCCAGAATGTGCATGTTAGACTCCAAAAGTCAATATGTAGCTATCCGCTATGTAAGACACTCAGGCAATCATAAGTATACGGTTATGACGAAACTAGCTCGGGTGTAGTAACAAACACCCTTGTTAACATAAAGTGTGATATACAACTGAAATTCAAATGTACATCCTGAGAAAAAGAAAAGGCAGAAGAAGAAAGAAAGGAGATCAGATGAGGAGTAATAGTGGGAGAAAGTAAGTATTGATGGTCACAATAAAAGGGATGGGAAGGGAAGAGGAGTTCACCGTCAGGAAGGGGGAGGGTGAAAGGATGGAGGGGAAGAAGAGAGGGGGAGAGAGAGAAAAAAAAAAAAGGGGGGGGGGAGGGGAACATACAACCCCGCACGAAACCACACACTCTTAGGGAAGGAGACCGGAGTGCCCTGCTGTATAGATTTCATCTAATTAAAGGTTTCCAGAGTTCTTTCATGTACTCATGGATTTCAATTCTATCATCCCTCATATAACGTTACCTCTCCAGGGATAGGTTCCTATCTACTTGGGATTCCCAGTCTGAAATCTGGGGGATTCTATCTGTTTTCCAATGCCTAGGGACAAGAACTTTTGCGCTGTTTAGTAGTATGTACAAGAGGTGTTTTTTGGGTTTCTCTGTCAATTTAGGTAGCCCATGAAATAACAGGAGATCTGGACACCCCCGCAATGTAATGCCCAATATAGACTCTATCTTGTCCAGCACGTCTCTCCAAAACGGTTGGATCAACTCACAGGACCACCAGATATGGAGACCGGAGCCCGCCTCCCCACAGCCCCTCCAACATCTGCCATCCGATTTTTTTTATATTTTTTTAAGTCTAACTGGTGTGAGGTACCAGCGGGACAGAAATTTATAGTTGGATTCTAGAGTGCTGGCCGAAACTGAGGCTCTGGTATGGTTGTGGAATATGTTTTGCCATTCAGTGTCTGTGAGAGCCTGACCTAGTTCATGATTCCATTGCCTAACAAAGGTAGGTGTGCAGAAGTCTTTGTGAGACGTCAATAATCTATACATGATAGATATCAGATGCTTCGGAGTGAAGGTTAACAAACATAGTGATTCCATGAGAGTCGGTTGTCTAGTTATATTATCTGCTCTTTAATGAGTAAATAGGTAGTGTCGTAACTGTCTGTGGAAAAACCACGATATATTGAGACCTGACTCAGTCAATTCTTCTAGATCTTTAAAGTTTTTGTTTGATAACAACCTATGAAACATTGTCTGATCCAGTTGCGTTTTATAGAAGTTCATCTGAATTGAGTTGGAGAATGGGATGTCAGGGTTGTGTACGAAAGGTGTTAAAGGGGAGGGGATAGAGGAAGTGTGCGGATGTTCCACAAGTGATTTATCCCATTGTGAGAAAAATTCCCGCATAAATGGGTATAGACCAATCACTTTAGGTCTGTTTTTGCCCGAGATCCATCCCAGTGAGCCCGCGTTCTGTACCCCCAAGATTGTCCGACCCATCTGGACCCATGTTTTATCCAAAGAGTTGGTACACCACTCCACCTGATGTTGGAGATTAATGGCCTTCTTATAAAGTAAGAGGTTTGGAATACCCAATCCGCCTTTCTCCTTAGGTAAATAAAGGGTGTTTCTGGAAACCCACGGTCTAAGGCCTCCCCATATGTATAACTCCAAGTGTCCCTGTAGTTTTGATAAATAATGAGCAGGAAACGGAGTCAGGAGGGTTTGAAGATAGTATAAAATCCGAGGAAGGATATTCATTTTCACCACTCCTATCCTGCCCAACCACAAAAATTTTTTATTTTTCCACGACGAGAGGTCTCCCAAAATGGATTGCAATAATTGGGTATAATTGGCTTCAAAAAGGCTCTCTACTCTAGGGGTAAGATTTATCCCTAGTTATTTGAGCGTGCGGGTTTTTATTCGCAAGTTACAAATGTCTGATATGCGGTTTAAGTCCGCCTGAGGCAGGTTGATGTTCAAAATTTCTGACTTAGTGGGATTTAGGTGGAAATTGGACACTCTGCCGTAATCCTCAAATTCCCGAAGGATTTCCGGGATTGAAGTCACGGGATCCGTCACTGAGAGCAAGATGTCGTCCGCGTATAAGGAAACTTTATGCTCGCGGTCTCCTACCTTAAATCCAGAAATTTGTTGGTTGTCCCAAATCTTTTGCGCCAATACCTCAATGGATAGAGCGAACAATAAAGGGGACAAAGGGCAACCCTGACGGGTGCCATTCGAAATTTTGAAGGGGTCCGATAGAATGTTATTAATTTTAACTTGTGCCGTAGGAGAGCATGCAATTTTAAACAACTTTACTTACATTAACAAAATGTTCACAGTCTTTTTATATTTCACTTTTTGAGTCACCAGCTTCTACTGAGCATGTGCAAGACTTCACAGAATATACATATTTGCATTTGTAATTGGCTGATGGCTGTCACATGATACAGGGGGAGTGGAAATAGTCATAACTTTGAAATTTGTCAGCAATCTACTGTTCATTTGAAGTTAAGACTAAGGGGCCGATTTAAAAAGGGTTGTATGGCCCTGAATGTAACTGTTTCCGCGCGAGCCTACAGGCTCGCTGGAAACAGGAATTAAGAAGCAGCATTTTTAAGATCGCTGCTCCTTAACTCGTACGCCTCCTCTGAGGCGGCGGACATCAATGCGCCCAATCGCATACGATCGGGTTGATTGACACCCCCTGCTAGCAGCCAATTAGCAGCGAATCTGCAGGGGGGCGGCATTTGTGCAAGCAGTTCACTAGAACTGCTTGTGCAATGATAAATGCTGACAACGTATGCTGTCGGCATTTATCGATCTGCTGCGGACATGATCACTACAGCGGATCATGTTTGCTTGCATTTTGTTAAATCGGCCCCTAAGTGCTATTGCATTGTCTTTTTATCATGCATTTGTTGATTATGCAAATCTACTGTAGTTATTGGTCCTTTAAAAACTAGCCTGAGGATAGAAGTTCACTGGCTGATGAGAAAAATTAGATCTCTGGGGAATATTGTCTCAGATTATTTGATAATTTAATTTAATTTTACTATATTCTGATATTTTAATTAAATTTTATTTATTAATTCTGATATGTTGATAGAGTTTTACACTGTTTGAAGGACTTCAATGACTATTACTGTTTTTTATATGTGTATATAATATATAATCTTAAAGGGACTGTAAACGTTCTATCCTTTTTGCTTTATTTAATAGTTCACCCATGAAACATATATTACATGTTATTTTGCACAGCTGATGCACTTTCAAATGGTTTTATTAAAACATTCTTACTTACTATCTCAGTGCTCCCCTGCCCGCCCACAATGCCAAAGGTTTTTTTTTTATTTTGAATGCTGGCGGTGCTGCAAATCATAACTTTTCAGACCCTCTTCCCCTGCGCATGCGTAATGGTCACATACGACTTCCCAAAATAAGCAGTGGATCGCAATGCTCATTGTATTGCAATTCATTGCTTGTAATTGTGAATTGATTTAGAGATAGTAACAAGCATTAAAAAAAAAAAAAAATGGGGGCGGAGCTAGCCACTGAACTGACAAGATGCATACCTCATGAGCTCCTGCCAAATAAACGGATTTAGGGGGTTAATTCCTGAATAAACACAACATTTATGATTTACAACTAAGATCCTAAAAAGAAGCTTCTCTTTCTTACTGACTTGCTGTGGTTTGGAACATTTAATAGGATAACCGCAGGAACCAAAGTTATTCTGGATGACCTCGAGGCAGCAGTGATTGATAACGCAGATCTCATTTCTACCAACACAGCTTGGGCATATTATGGAAATACCAGCAATATATATTGAAGACAGAATGGACGCAGTTCGTAGATGGGAAGAGAGTATCATACAACTAGTAAGCAGCCATTATAGGCAGTTGGAGAAGGACCTAATTATGGCATTGAAGTCTATATGCAGCAGTGTATTGATCAACGACGCTCAGCACTGTTCTCAGAAATGGAGCCTCCTACGGGACACACTCAATGAAACACAGAGCTCTGATAACAGGGGGTCCCGGACAACAACCAGGTTGCCATGTGGAGAGCCCACTGCGGGTAGTGTGTGCAACCTGGTTGGGGTCTCGAGACCTACGTTTGAAACCTACCCGGTACAGCCTCGTGGAACTCTAAAGGTATTGACCCAGTGTGTTGGCACGAATCTACAGGGGAGGCCTCTGGGACTATCTGGCGAAAATAGGGAACTGTCTAGGTGGCGAGCCCGGTATCGTACTGTGCCGGCCTTACTCAATCCGGCAGATGCTACGGGTCGGGCCCTGAGAAGGCGCCCTTGGGGTACTGATATATAAAAAAATCAGTGCGCCAAATACCTGTATAAAAATTGGAAGAAAAAAACATACAGTGCATCAAAATTAAAAACACCTATGCAAATAAATACATGAGTGACAACTGCAAAATAAAAACAGTGTGGTTAATATCCCAATCAAACCAATACTGTAAATGGTGGGAATGTAGTATTGGACAGTTCATCTAGTCCATAATCCAAATCCTGAAATCTGGAACGGATGGCAGGCTGCTTCTTCGAATTTCTTGTTGGTGTCCCAAGATGTTAAACTCTGCAGAAGTGAATGATAAAAAAAAGAAGGCGCCACCCTAGTGCACAATCAGATGATAATAACACGCCAATAAAACAAGTAAGACCGTACTTACAAGCTGTATGACACTTGAGAAGTGTCACAAACGCCTTCTGGACTGTTAGGAGTCGTCCAGCTAACTCACACTGATGGATTTCAGAGTTCCTCTGGGGTGTGAGGGCGGCGATGGCAAAAAAAGCAAACAGCATCCAGCAACAGAAGTTTCACAGAGCCGGCTCGTCTTGTACTGTCCACTGTTATTGTAGATACATTTGTGGATACAATGTAACAGATGGATCAATAAGATGAGTAAATGAATGAATAAAGGATACTTCGTGGCAAAAGTCTTGTAAAAGCAAACAGACTTTATTTGGAGTACATAAGCACAACGTTTCTCGGTCTCTCCTGACCGTTTCCTCAGGTGCAATATACATAATAGTTAAAACCACGAACTTTTATTGCCGAATTCTCGGCGTCTACTAAAAGGAACTGCGCATGCGTAAAGGTGTGACCACTATTAGAGCTACCATTGGTCACTGATATCCAATGGTAAGAGGAATAATATTCAAGCCTCTGTGTGAAATAAACAGCGTGAGTAAAAAACTGCTATTGATGGCAGACAACCACAATCAGGCCGTGCAAGGCTCAACTATCCGAGCATATCAAAAGATTGTGTATCTTGAAATATGTATCAAAAAATATATTTTGAATAAGTGAATATATATATATATACACAGAGTAAACAATAAATAAATAAATAAAAAATCTTTCTTTCCATTCGGTCGCTCTTAGTGGTGACACCCACAGCGCAACTCAAATTCTACAGCTAAACAGGTTGATCCAGAGTATCTCTCAGTCAAGATGCAAGTGATATAAATAAAGCACTATTACTTAATATACAATATAAAACTGTAGATCGGAACCTCATATAAAAAGCCTATAAAATGCAATTCATTTAAAAAACATATATTCATGTTTCTAAAACATAGACAGGGTTCAAAATTAAATAAAAACACAAATGTGTCATAACTAATTATTGGACTAAATAAATATATGCAAATATAACCCACTCTAAAGACATATATAGAAATGTATATATACACATATGCATATACACGTGTATGTAGATGTAAAAAAAGTTATAAATATAACTATACATGCATATATGCACATACACACATCACATACCCACTGAGTACCGGTAAATCAACAATACAAATGGCATCACAAATGAAATACAATATGCCTGTCATATAACAGTCATAATACATCTGTACTGTTAACACTTGGTGTATTCCACGTCCCAAAAGGCAATAGTGATAGATATATCCACAAAAAGCCCTATCAATATAATCAACATAGTATAAACTAAAAAATGTTAAAAGATATAATAAAAATAAAAATAAAAAATAATATAAATAATATTAAAATTTAGTTAGTTAAAAGCTGCCATATCAATGTTGGCATTAAGTCCACCGGGGGACAAGCTTTTGAGTTTCCATATCCAAAAGGTCTCCCTTTGTCTCAAATGTAGAAACCTATTTCTGCCCCACTTGGGTAGGATCTGTTCTAGTGGAAATATGGAAAAACAATCAGATGGTGCGGAGTGGCAAAGACTAGCATGTTTGGGGACACTGTGGTTTTTTATATTGTTTTCTATATTTCTTTTATGTTCCCCCCACCTCTTTTTTAGGGGCCTGGAGGTCCTCCCCACGTATTGGACCCCACATACACACTCCAAGAGATAAACGACAAAGGGAGAGTCACACGTGAAATGTGAATTAATATTGAATTTTTCTTTGGTGGTAAATGAAATAAATTCAGTTCTGTTTGGATTTGTAAAAGCACATAGGCCACAATGTGCCCGATTACATTTGAAAAAACCTGGTTTGCCTAGTGCTGTAGAGTCCCTATTCCTAAGGCTGCATCCCTTAGCTTTGTTTTTCGGCTGATGTACTTTCATAACTACTTTGCTGGGTGCCAGCTTATTTTTTAAAGTGGGCGCTCTTCTGAAAGTACATATTGGTTGCTTGCTCAGTGTGCTGGTAAGAAGTGGATCATTCTCCAGGATGTACCAATATTTTTCTAAAATGCCTTTAATCTTGTTATGGTTATTATTGAATTGTGTTACAAATCTAACCCCAGTATTACTTAGCTTAGTAGGAGTTTTTGGCCTATCTTCTTTGTTGGTCTCTTTATTTGCCCCTGTATATTTAATAAAAAAATCCTCTCTACATTTTTTTCTGGCTTCAAAAAAGCTGGTCTCGATTAAACTACTAGGGAAATTTTTCTCTAAAAACCTTTCCTTTAAAAGGTTGGCCTGTATATCAAAAGTTTTTAAATCAGTGCAGTTTCTGCGCAACCTACAGAACTGGTTGTATGGTATATTCTTTTTCCAGGGTAAGTGGTGGTTGCTTTTAAAATTAAGATAGCTGTTAGCATCCACTGATTTGAAAAAAGTTTTGGTAGAAATGTTACCTAGGTTATCCCATTCAAGTATTAAATCCAGAAAGTCTATACTTGTTTCATCCATTTTGGGTGAAAAATGCAGACCCATATCGTTATCATTTAATCTATCAACAAAATTTTGGGCCTCTATATGGGTACCTTCCCAGATAAACAAGAGGTCATCAATGAAACGGCCATAAATAGATTGGCAAAGCTCGGGGCGAATCTGGTCCCCATGGCCGTTCCCTTGATCTGCAAAAAGAATTTTTCTTGATAAACAAAATAATTGTTCTTCAGAACAAATAAGATACACTCTAAAAGGAATTCCCTTTGCTTGTCTGGCATATAGATGTCTTGTTTCAAATAATATTCAATGGCATTTATGCCTAGATCATGGGCTATATTTGAATACAAAGCCGAGACATCACAAGTCAGCCATAAGAGTTCCCTATTTTCCTTCTTGATTTTAGATATCTAGCAAGCAGCGTCTGGAGTGTAGCTGGCTGGTCGGAGATGGCAATGCTGGTCCATTGGCGACTGAAGCCGATTTAGTGCCGCTGTATAGTGCTCTAACTGGCTGGTATGTGTGGCTTGTGACCATGGGGACTAAGACTGTATTTGAGGTCATGGAGCACTACTTAGCCTGGCGGTCTGGAGTAGGATAAGGATGACTTTTAGATGTTAATATATGATGTTATCTGGATCACTGTTGCAGCTAAAAAATATATTCGTAGCTAACGCTGTACAATGTTTTTCTGGTTTGGTTAATATTGTATGTTTGCAATTGTTTTATATAAGCTTGTTTCTGAAGTCACAGTTCAGCTGAATTACTGTTTTTAGAAATTTGTTATGAAGGGCTTCATGTAATCTGCCATTTAATCTGTATGTTTCCATTTCGCTTCATAGAACTACTAGGTTACTGTTTTGTGTTGTTGCATCACTACTACTTGCAAAATGGTGGTCGGGTAGGCATCCAATATTTTCATATAAATTATTAATATGTTCCTTGTCACTTAATAACATATATATCTTCTAGTGATATCTTAAGTTATATATATTCAAAGGTTTTTTTTTTTCTCATTTAAGAAAATACTAGATTGTTCTTAGCTCCCCCCCCATATATATATATATATATAGTCGGCTAAGACATGTATTTTTTAGAAGTCCCATTGGATATATTATGACTGATGCTTCGTGAATCTCTATATAATTATACGTCTGTTCTGGATAGTTAATTAGTGGTTACATGTTGGATGCAGTTGTGTGACATTTATATAATAGTGTTAGTTTATTATGAGTATCAGCTAAGAATTCTCTATACAGGAATTGCTTAATTAATATGATGATAGTATAATACTCTCCTGCATTTAATATCTATATTAGCTGCGTCTACTGGAAATAACATAGGGCTTGCTATACACTATTCATCTGCTGATTTTGGGCTGTGCAAGTTTGTTAAGATGGGAGGGATAATAGACTAGTCCTAGTGAGGTAGCCATATACTGCTTACAATTTTGTTAGTTTATATTGTCACTGCCCAATGTTTCATTAATTCCTATTGTTCTTAAGATGTATTAGTAATTCTGTGCTATGTAAGGCAGGATTGTACTTGTGGCTCTTTTTTGGCCTGATTACTTAGATTTGACCCAGCGCCTCTTCTTATTTGACAGCCTTAACAGCTTGATGATGCTTTGGTTAATTTTCCCAACTCAGGGGGGTGTGGGTACTCTCTTAGGGGTCCTATATTGATGAGGTAGCTAAGCTCTTATATACTTTTATGTACTGATAGGCCTTAGTAAGTAGGATATCCCTTTATTGCAGGCGTTACAGAGAATGCATATTGTAAACCTTATGTACTATTATTAGCTCCGTTCCCCCCATTGTATAGCTTACTGGTTAAGCTTAGGGGCACAGATCCCATATGAAAATTCCCTAAATTATGTTCAAGCGTGATTACCCATAGAAGATATTACTATACCCCCCCTTACCCTTGTCAATATATTTATGAAAATCTTAGCAGTGCTATCCAAATAATATATAAGTTTATGGCAGGGTTATAAACACAATACAAAGAAATAGAAACCCTTATCAACCATGCACTTACTAGACCATACAATTAATATAAATATCTGAATTCTTTTATTTAGTTAATATCCATAAACATATTGAAGTATATTTGCAATAAAAGGAAATTAAATAATATTATATGCGCTTGAAAACTATTTAAATATGCTATGCAAAATTCATACACGCTTATCTTAAAAACCCACCTTATTTATAAATAACCTTTAACATCCAAACAATGCAATTTTAAACTGTGCTTTTAAGCAATAGGATAATATATATATTCTGCTATTTAATTGTAATTTATCCTAATACAAAATTAACTGACAATATCAGAACTTGCATAGATGAGTTACTTAGCCAATCAGACACACAGTTTAAAAGTATAATCTGCTCTTTAAATCTATTAACTGTAAAGGCTATGCATATGACTTATCTTACAAAACCCAGGAAACTGTATCTTTAAACTGCAGTGACTTTAAAATATCACATGTAATTAGCAGCCCTTTTCTTATACTCTATATATATATATATATATACGTTGTGAAATGCTAACTAAAACACACTGTTTCTTTAAATCTATTAAATACAAATTGACTATGCATATAACTTATCTTATAATAAAACTTTTATATACATCACCCAAATAACAGCAATCCAGTTTCCAATTTTTGCAACGGATCCAATTTCACACCTCATATAAAATAAGTGTAATTGCAATGGAATAGGAGAAATATGGCCCACTTTGTTTTTATAGTTTGACTGTGTCCCACGCAAAACAGTTTCAGTCAGTTCAAAAACTCTCTAGACCCCCTCTCCTTCCTTCTGTATACACTATATATTGTAATCATTGGTGTGAAATATGGGTGGCCCTTCGAAACCTTGTCCCTCTATTGGATAACTGGATATCCCATTTCCAACAGCCAAAAATCTTTCTGGCTGTAGTTCTCTCGTGGCAACACCGGGTGGCAGCATTACAATTAGACAGTACAAATAAATGCAGCAAGACAAAGAAATACAGTTATACATTAAAACATCTTTCTTTAAAATGTATAATAACTGCCATAATGTCTTGCACCAGTCTTTCCCAATATCAATTATAGGTGAAGCGGCATCAGATTAATTTCCTGATCGTTTTGATATGAAACATCAATATCATCTAGCATTATATTAAAATAATTTAACACTGTTAATTATTAGCTTAAAATGTATTATAATTTTATCAGTATTCTGGCATTTCTTTGCAAATAACAGCTTATTTTTATATCTCCAGATTGGTAGTATTTAAAACTCCTGATATACTGCATTCACCCAGATGTAGTATGTAACATTTCTGTGTATTTCTTCCTGAGTACATAAATCCTGTTTATGTAGATCTGAAATAAAAATAAATGTTAATGATCACTTCTCTTCAGGTCCATAAACATCTATTCATGTTCTTAAACACACAGAGGCTAAGCTATTCATGCTTTCAAAATTTGTATGTCTTGTATTTATTTCCCTAGTATATTTTATTTGAAATCTAACTACAGTTGCTTTGAAATCATAATGTAAGCCATGTGTCTTCACTGTGTTATATTTTAGTTCCTTGTTAAATTATACAATTGCATAATTTAACATATTGAGTGTGTGAGATCTCCCAGAGATAATCCTTTGTTCTACAGACCATGTTCACATCCACAGATCTATCAAATAAAGACAAATATACCTCTATATATTATTTAATAATATTTCAAATACCTTGACATTGTCAGCCGCTCTGGAATCAATCCGGGATGTAACCCAACTGCTAGCGTGAATTGAAAGCACACGCTAGCACACTGAGAAATATCCAGGACGTGACCCACTCAGGAAGCAGATTAGAAGATAACAAAAATGAATATTGTTCCAGAATGCAGGAAAGCCACAAAGGATAAAACGTCCCTTTAAGTAGTACAAAGAACAAAAAGGAAATGCTCTTACTTTGAAGCTTCTGAAAAAGGTCCTCTTTAGCAGGCTTGTAAAACAAAGGAAAAGTTCTCTTTTGCAGCTTGTAAAAGTATAATGTCCCTTTAAGCAGGTTTATAACAAACAGAAAGGCAAAGTTCTCTTTTGCAGCTTGTAAAAGTAAATGTCCCTTTTAAGCAGGTGTATAACAAACAGAAAGGCAAAGTTCTCTTTTGCAGCTTGTAAAAGTATAATGTCCCTTTAAGCAGGTTTATAACAAACAGAAAGGCAAAGTTCTCTTTTGCAGCTTGTAAAAGTAAATGTCCCTTTTAAGCAGGTGTATAACAAACAGAAAGGCAAAGTTCTCTTTTGCAGCTTGTAAAAGTAAATGTCCCTTTTAAGCAGGTGTATAACAAACAGAAAGGCAAAGTTCTCTTTTGCAGCTTGTAAAAGTAAAATGTCCCTTTAAGCAGGTCTTGTTTAACAAAGAATAGGTTTAAAGGTAAAGGCCAAAGCAAGGTCAGGCAGGCAGAAGTCGGCATCCAAATATCAGCAAAAGGTATAGGCAAAAGACAGGGTCAGGCAAGCAGAAGTCGGCATCCAAGTGTCAGCAAAAGGGTAATAGCTACAGGCAAGGTCAGGCAGGCAGAAGTCAATGTCCAAATATCAGCAAGTAGGGATTAGGCAAGAGGCTTGGTCAGGCAGGCAGAAGTCGGTACACAGAAGAATAAAACTGATATGGTACTCACAATCCAGGGAAACAAACAAACGGGCCCAGATTCAGATCTCCCGCCGAGATTTAAAGGGCAGGAGCGTAACCGTCATCAGAGGGGTGTGAGAGAAAGCGTCATGTTGCTAAGCAACATGACGTCAGAGACACAGAGGAGTTCCGGGAGCCGCGGCGACACGGCGATGAACGGAAGCGCTCATGACAGACATAAATCCCCCTTTCTAATTCAAAAATATGTAGGACACATGTATTTGAATTGGATCAAAGTTAGTGGTATTTGGTGAGGATGTTGACCGTACACATCATGGACAGTCTTCTATGTAGATAGTCTGTCAATTTTGAACCTTCATGTTTATCAGTTAGGCATCTTTAAACTACAGTATGTCTTTAGTTCATTTGGGGATATGACACTTCATTCTCCCTCTATGACTTGTAGTTGGGACCTGGGATGACACGCTCGCAATTGATTGATATGGACCCATTTATCTATGAAACTTTCATTTTTGGGGATCCGTATTTTATAGGCCACTGGAGATATTTTGTCAGTAATGACGAAAGGACCTTTACATGAGGGAAGAAATTTCTTCTCCCTAACCTGATCTCTTCCAAAGTTATAAAGATAAACTTTATCATTTATTTCATATTCCTTTTTGGATGTTTTGAGATCATAATAGGTTTTAGTGGCAGTTGCGGCTCTTTCTAAATTCCTTTGAGCAAATGCAAAGGCATATTGCAGGTGCTTTCTTAGGTTTTCCACATATTGATGTGTATTGGCAGCATTTATCAAGTTTTGGTCTGATGTACGGTACAGCAGATGCTGAGGTAGAACCATTCTTCTACCAGTCATCAGTTCAAAAGGTGACATCTTGGTAGCACTACTTGGAGTTGCTCTTAATGCCATTAAGACTAGAGGTAGTTTTACATCCCAGTCTTTACCTGTTTCACTCACAAACTTTTTGAGGATTTTAACAATAGACTGGTTGTAACGCTCTACACCACCACTTGAGGCAGCTCTATAAGCAATATGGAGCTTTCTTTTAACCCCTAGTATTTTCCACATTTTTGTCATTACTTCGCTAGTGAAGTGGGTCCCCCGATCTGATTCGATTCTTTGGGGCAAACCAAATCTGGAAAATACATGGTTGATGAGCAATGCTGCACATGTTTCAGCACTATTGTTAGGTGCACTAATGCACTCTACCCATTTAGTGAACAGGCATGTCACTGTTAACATGTACTTGTTACCTCTTGATGACCTTGTTACCGGACCAATAAAATCAATTTGTATATCTGACCATGGCATTACCATCCCCCTTTTCTGCAATGGCGCTCTATGCGTTGGTGCAGTGGGTTGGAATTGTGGGCAGATTAAACACCCTTGACAGTAGGTTTGAACATCTTTCAACATGTGTGGCCAAAAAGCATAATCACGCAATATTTCATACGTGAGTTTGGCACCGCGATGACCAGATGTGGGAGCATCATGGGCATGTTGAAGCATTAGACCTCTGAACTTGGTGGGTACTACCCACTGCTGGATGCCAGTTTTGGAGGTTCTAATTAACAAACCATCCTGTAATTTGAATTGTGATTTAGATTTTATTAAGATTCTCAGATCTTCTTTGCCAATACAATCATCTTTTGAGATGGGGTTGCTTTCAGGATCTTCTATGTGTTTATAGAAGATGCCTACAATGGGGTCTTCTTTTTGACTAGTGATCAGGTCCTCACTAGGAGAATCCTGACTCCATTGTACCAAGTTAGGCTCACTCTGTTGTTTTGCCTGGTTTCTGGTAATGGCTTCTACCTGAATTGCACCCATTAAGTGGTCAATATTAAGGAGTTCTCCAGTTATGGCTCCTTGTTTGGCTAATGAATCCGCAAGGTCATTGCCTTCCTTATCAGGACCTAAAACTCTGGAATTACCCTTGGTCTTTTTCCAGTGTATGGTTAAATCATTGGATACTACCAGATTATCAATCTCGCAGAACAATTTGCCATGCTTGACTGGTTTGTTATTGCTTTTCTGCATGCCATTTCTTTTCCAAGTTGGCAGGTATTCAACAAAACTGTCACGCACATAATTTGAGTCAGTTATGATCACAAATTCATGAATACCATGTTCAATAGCCATTTCAATGGTTTTGAAAACAGCAGTTAGTTCTGCAACTTGACTGGATTTTGGTCCAATGTTGAAACCTACAGATATATTTGAGAATCCATTTGCCCCAGTTATACCAATGCCAGCGACTAATCTGCGCTCATTATCAATAGTGGCATGGTAAGAACAACCATCAACATATACCCAAGGTAATGTTTGACAATGGTCCTCATTGTACATTTTATATGGGGAAAGCAATTGTTCTTCCAGAAAATCATCTTCTGATAATTCTTCCCCAGGATCTCTAGCAGTACAGTCGTGGAGCTCAGCAAGCCCTTGTGCAACTGGATTCTTTTTATTCTGTTTGTAGCGAATTTCTAATGGCCAGCCTTGCAAGGAAAGAGTCCACGCTGTTATGCGGCTATTTGACAAATTTCCATCTCTTATTTTCTCACTTTGCAAATATAGCAAAGGCTGGTGGGCCGTTTCCACAATAATTTTCTCGCCCTGTATATAGCTGCGGAAATTTTGTAGAGCCCATACAGTAGATAAGAGGGCTTTTTCGCAATCGTTAAACTTTATTTCTACTGGGGATAGATTTTTGCTCGCATAAGCAATGGCTTTGTTCAAATTATCATGCTTTTGGTATAACACAGCACTCATGCTTACATCTGTGTACCCTGTTTCTAAGTAGAAAGGTTTACCACCTTCAGGGTACGCTAAGCAAGGTGCTTGAGTGAGTTTTCTCTTCAGCTCTCTGATGGCTGTCTCTTGAGACTCACTCCAGTGCCATTTCACATCCTTCTTTAGAAGAAGTAGTAGTGGTTTAGCTAATTCCGCATAATTATCAATGAATTTGCGAGAATAATTCGTCATACCCAGGAATGATCTCAATTCCTTTAAGTTAGTTGGGTTTTTAGAATTCACTATAGCTTCCACCTTTTTCTTCTGGGGATTTAATCCGTCAGAGGTAACTTCATGTCCCAAGAAGTTTACACGAGTGCGGCACCATTGAGCTTTTTGCAGGGATAATTTGACACCTGCCCTTTTAAGTTGGCTGAGGACGTGTTTAAGTTCTGTGATGTGTTTTTCAAAGTCTGTGCTTTTGATTAAAACATCATCAACATAAGATAAGGTCCCCCTTTCCAGTGCGTCAGGCATAGCCTTATGCATGAATACAGCAAATTCATGTCCAGAATTTATGTATCCAAATGGAAGTCTCTGGAATGCATATTGGACCTTTTGGAAGGAGAATGCTAGCTTATATTGGTCCTCTTCATGTACCTTTATGGTCCAATATCCCTGTGCACAATCAATGGCAGTGAATATTTTGGATCCCTGCATTTGTGCTAGGCACTGGTCAATGTATGGTACAGGCCAGCCAGACATGTATACTCGTTTGTTTAGCTGTCTTAAGTCAGCACACAAACGCCATTGTCCATTGGGCTTAAGGACACCTAGAATAGGATTATTATAAGAGCTGTGCACCTGTCTGATAATACCTCTTTCTTCCAAATTCCTTATGATCTCTGCAAGAGAATCATATGAGGCTAAGGGAAGTCTGTATTGTTTGACAAATACAGGTGGCGCATTAGGATCTGTTTGTATTCTTGCAATGTGCAAGTCTGTGGTACCACAGTCATAAGAATCCTTAGCGAAAATATCCTTGTACTCCATCAGGAGTTCTCGCAGCTGTTGGCGTTCATCATCGCGGGAACAGCCATTAGCTAAGGATATTTGCTCTTCGACTATTTGCTGAAATCCT
Organism: Bombina bombina; assembly: GCF_027579735.1. Classification (NCBI taxonomy): domain Eukaryota; kingdom Metazoa; phylum Chordata; class Amphibia; order Anura; family Bombinatoridae; genus Bombina; species Bombina bombina. Next base: position 85,684,792 of record NC_069499.1, read on the forward strand.
GGAAAGATTTCAGGCTGTCCTATTTCATAGGCTTCTTCCAACCTAGAGGTGAGATCCCCTTGATTATAGTTTACATTGCTCCCATGACTCTGGGTATTGGGGTAATCTTGCTGTTTGATTGGCTGATCAAACACTAGAGAGGCTTCTTCAATTTTACAGATGCCTTCCTCTGAGCTGAAGGGATAAATAGACTGAACATTAAATAGACCCTCTGGCATAGATGCAAAGGATTGTTCTATTAATTGTTCTTCAGTTAAGTATCCTTCAGGTATTAGCCCAATTACATTATTCTGGAATCCAAAAGTGTAATAACTTGATTCCAGTGCATATCCTATGGTAGTTCCCTTGGATAATGTTATATCCTGTGGGGTCATGTTATGCACAACAATATGTATTGGAACAGTTCCAATATTCACCATAGGAGTGTAAGTCACTGTGACACCCAGATTTTGTATTCTATGGGAGAGGCAAATCAGTGTTTCAGAAGTTTTTAATTTCTGACCTCTCTTTACCTGTAAGGGTAAAAGAAATTTATCAGCCCCAGCAGGAATTATAACATCGCTAGATACCTGCATATTCACTGCATATGGCAATTGCTGGTTTGATTTCAGGGCTGCATTTTCATCCTGAAATACTTCAGGGTCCCCCTTTAACCTGCTCCAGAGGCAAGAATTAATCAAATCTATTTGTATGGCATATCTATGTAAGACATCATTGCCAATGTATATTTGATTATGGGGAGTATTTAAAACTAAAAACAGGTGCTTCACTGACTTATTACCAATAGAGATAGATAATAAGCACTTAGCTGTGATGTTATAGCTTTCAGACCTGTCATCCAGGCCGTTGACACAGTGGTCTTGGGGAGAAAGATATTTAATCACTTTAGGTTCAGCTATTTGCGCTAATAAACCTTCGCTTATATAGCTAGCTTCCTGTTTTAAGTTTATTTTAGCATACTTGGTTTTAGCAAGGTCATGTACTTGTATAGGGATAAATAGATCCTCTTTAACTCTCTCAATCCCTGTGAGGTATTGAGCATGGTCTCCCCCTTTAGGGATTTTAGGATCCCCCTTGTGGAGTGATATGGTTAATATATCGCCATCTAGGGAGATATTCGCTATCTTTCCGGGCGAAATTTTAAAAGTATTACCATCAGAGCCACTAAAAGGAGTTTGATCATCTATTTGTAGAATAGTGATTTCAGGTACAGAGTTATTCCTGAAATGAATCTCCACAGCATCTGGTTTCTCTTCCACCACGTGACAGCTATGTCGGGTGCGAGATATACCAGATTTTTCATAATTGATAGGCCGTTTAACTTGCGACCAAATTACATTATTTATGCAATCAATTATGGTGCTTAATCGTTTCAGGAGATCACTACCAATAATTAAACGATCAGTTGGCAGATCCACTATAATGACAGGGTGTCTTATGACCCTGTTCCCCAATTTAAATTTTAACCAGGCAGTACCGTAAACTTTTAGGGAGTCACCCCCAACACCTATTAGAGAACCGTCAAATTCTTTTATTTTAGGTTTGTGGGGTGTTAGCTCATTTAGTTGTGTGTAGTACCTGTGGGATAAGATAGTTGCCTGTGACCCAGTGTCAATTAATCCGCTGATAGGGTTAGAGACTGAATCTTGCAGCTCAACTAGTACATAATATCTTCCTGCAGTTTCTACCATTTCACACATAAAGTTGGCGTTAGCATACATTTGTGGGCTTCGCCATGTTTTACCTGAATTTGCCATGCTTTCTGATGCAGAAGAATCTTCATACCTACCTGTTTCCTCTATGACAGGGTCGGCTGGATTCTTTTGTACTGCATCTGTGGAGATAAGGTTAGGAGAGAGCTGCAAGGGAAGAGGTTTGTTAGTTTTTCCCGGATGAGGTTGTTTGTCATCACGGCTAAATCGTCCGTTTCCGGTCTGTGGGGAGAGAACATGATTAGTATCATTGATCTTTATTACTATATTTTGTATATCTCTCCCCTCCCCTTCAGGTGATACTGCAGTATTTATGACTGTGCCTGTGGTCCACTGCTGACCACTGGCTGTACCCCTAAAAAAACATAATTTATGTAAGAACTTACCTGATAAATTCATTTCTTTCATATTAACAAGAGTCCATGAGCTAGTGACGTATGGGATATACATTCCTACCAGGAGGGGCAAAGTTTCCCAAACCTTAAAATGCCTATAAATACACCCCTCACCACACCCACAAATCAGTTTAACGAATAGCCAAGAAGTGGGGTGATAAGAAAAAGTGCGAAGCATATAAAATAAGGAATTGGAATAATTGTGCTTTATACAAAAAAATCATAACCACCACAAAAAAAGGGTGGGCCTCATGGACTCTTGTTAATATGAAAGAAATGAATTTATCAGGTAAGTTCTTACATAAATTATGTTTTCTTTCATGTAATTAACAAGAGTCCATGAGCTAGTGACGTATGGGATAATGACTACCCAAGATGTGGATCTTTCCACACAAGAGTCACTAGAGAGGGAGGGATAAAATAAAGACAGCCAATTCCTGCTGAAAATAATCCACACCCAAAATAAAGTTTAACAAAAAACATAAGCAGAAGATTCAAACTGAAACCGCTGCCTGAAGAACTTTTCTACCAAAAACTGCTTCAGAAGAAGAAAATACATCAAAATGGTAGAATTTAGTAAAAGTATGCAAAGAAGACCAAGTTGCTGCTTTGCAGATCTGGTCAACCGAAGCTTCATTCCTAAACGCCCAGGAAGTAGATACTGACCTAGTAGAATGAGCTGTAATTCTTTGAGGCGGAGTTTTACCCGACTCAACATAGGCAAGATGAATTAAAGATTTCAACCAAGATGCCAAAGAAATGGCAGAAGCTTTCTGGCCTTTCCTAGAACCGGAAAAGATAACAAATAGACTAGAAGTCTTACGGAAAGATTTCGTAGCTTCAACATAATATTTCAAAGCTCTAACAACATCCAAAGAATGCAATGATTTCTCCTTAGAATTCTTAGGATTAGGACATAATGAAGGAACCACAATTTCTCTACTAATGTTGTTGGAATTCACAACTTTAGGTAAAAATTCAAAAGAAGTTCGCAACACCGCCTTATCCTGATGAAAAATCAGAAAAGGAGACTCACACGAAAGAGCAGATAATTCAGAAACTCTTCTAGCAGAAGAGATGGCCAAAAGGAACAAAACTTTCCAAGAAAGTAATTTAATGTCCAATGAATGCATAGGTTCAAACGGAGGAGCTTGAAGAGCTCCCAGAACCAAATTCAAACTCCAAGGAGGAGAAATTGACTTAATGACAGGTTTTATACGTACCAAAGCTTGTACAAAACAATGAATATCAGGAAGAATAGCAATCTTTCTGTGAAAAAGAACAGAAAGAGCAGAGATTTGTCCTTTCAAAGAACTTGCGGACAAACCCTTATCCAAACCATCCTGAAGAAATTGTAAAATTCTCGGTATTCTAAAAGAATGCCAAGAAAAATGATGAGAAAGACACCATGAAATATAAGTCTTCCAGACTCTATAATATATCTCTCGAGATACAGATTTACGAGCCTGTAACATAGTATTAATCACGGAGTCAGAGAAACCTCTATGACCAAGAATCAAGCGTTCAATCTCCATACCTTTAAATTTAAGGATTTCAGATCCGGATGGAAAAAAGGACCTTGTGACAGAAGGTCTGGTCTTAACGGAAGAGTCCATGGCTGGCAAGATGCCATCCGGACAAGATCCGCATACCAAAACCTGTGAGGCCATGCCGGAGCTATTAGCAGAACAAACGAGCATTCCCTCAGAATCTTGGAGATTACTCTTGGAAGAAGAACTAGAGGCGGAAAGATATAGGCAGGATGATACTTCCAAGGAAGTGATAATGCATCCACTGCCTCCGCCTGAGGATCCCGGGATCTGGACAGATACCTGGGAAGTTTCTTGTTTAGATGAGAGGCCATCAGATCTATCTCTGGGAGCCCCCACATTTGAACAATCTGAAGAAATACCTCTGGGTGAAGAGACCATTCGCCCGGATGCAACGTTTGGCGACTGAGATAATCCGCTTCCCAATTGTCTACACCTGGGATATGAACCGCAGAGATTAGACAGGAGCTGGATTCCGCCCAAACCAAAATTCGAGATACTTCTTTCATAGCCAGAGGACTGTGAGTCCCTCCTTGATGATTGATGTATGCCACAGTTGTGACATTGTCTGTCTGAAAACAAATGAACGATTCTCTCTTCAGAAGAGGCCAAAACTGAAGAGCTCTGAAAATTGCACGGAGTTCCAAAATATTGATTGGTAATCTCACCTCCTGAGATTCCCAAACTCCTTGTGCCGTCAGAGATCCCCACACAGCTCCCCAACCTGTGAGACTTGCATCTGTTGAAATTACAGTCCAGGTCGGAAGAACAAAAGAAGCCCCCTGAATTAAACGATGGTGATTTGTCCACCACGTTAGAGAGTGTCGAACAATCGGTTTTAAAGATATTAATTGAGATATCTTCGTGTAATCCCTGCACCATTGGTTCAGCATACAGAGCTGAAGAGGTCGCATGTGAAAACGAGCAAAGGGGATCGCGTCCGATGCAGCAGTCATAAGACCTAGAATTTCCATGCATAAGGCTACCGAAGGGAATGATTGTGACTGAAGGTTTCGACAAGCTGTAATCAATTTTAGACGTCTCTTGTCTGTTAAAGACAGAGTCATGGACACTGAATCTATCTGGAAACCCAGAAAGGTTACCCTTGTTTGAGGAATCAAAGAACTTTTTGGTAAATTGATCCTCCAACCATGATCTTGAAGAAACAACACAAGTCGATTCGTATGAGACTCTGCTAAATGTAAAGACGGAGCAAGTACCAAGATATCGTCCAAATAAGGAAATACCACAATACCCTGTTCTCTGATTACAGACAGAAGGGCACCGAGAATCTTTGTGAAAATTCTTGGAGCTGTAGCAAGGCCAAACGGTAGAGCCACAAATTGGTAATGCTTGTCTAGAAAAGAGAATCTCAGGAACTGATAATGATCTGGATGAATCGGAATATGCAGATATGCATCCTGTAAATCTATTGTGGACATATAATTCCCTTGCTGAACAAAAGGCAATATAGTCCTTACAGTTACCATCTTGAACGTTGGTATCCTTACATAACGATTCAATAATTTTAGATCCAGAACTGGTCTGAAGGAATTCTCCTTCTTTGGTACAATGAAGAGATTTGAATAAAACCCCATCCCCTGTTCCGGAACTGGAACTGGCATAATTACTCCAGCCAACTCTAGATCTGAAACACAATTCAGAAATGCTTGAGCTTTCACTGGATTTACTGGGACATGGGAAAGAAAAAATCTCTTTGCAGGAGGTCTCATCTTGAAACCAATTCTGTACCCTTCTGAAACAATGTTCTGAATCCAAAGATTGTGAACAGATTTGATCCAAATTTCTTTGAAAAAACGTAACCTGCCCCCTACCAGCTGAACTGGAATGAGGGCCGTACCTTCATGTGAACTTAGAAGCAGGCTTTGCCTTTCTAGCAGGCTTGGATTTATTCCAGACTGGAGATGGTTTCCAAACTGAAACTGCTCCTGAGGACGAAGGATCAGGCTTTTGTTCTTTGTTGAAACGAAAGGAACGAAAACGATTGTTAGCCCTGTTTTTACCTTTAGATTTTTTATCCTGTGGTAAAAAAGTTCCTTTCCCACCAGTAACAGTTGAAATAATAGAATCCAACTGAGAACCAAATAATTTGTTTCCCTGGAAAGAAATGGAAAGTAGAGTTGATTTAGAAGCCATATCAGCATTCCAAGTCTTAAGCCATAAAGCTCTTCTGGCTAAGATAGCCAGAGACATAAATCTAACATCAACTCTAATAATATCAAAAATGGCATCACAGATGAAATTATTAGCATGCTGGAGAAGAATAATAATATCATGAGAATCACGATTTGTTACTTGTTGCGCTAGAGTTTCCAACCAAAAAGTTGAAGCTGCAGCAACATCAGCCAATGATATAGCAGGTCTAAGAAGATTACCTGAACATAGATAAGCTTTTCTTAGAAAAGATTCAATTTTTCTATCTAAAGGATCCTTAAACGAGGTACCATCTGACGTAGGAATGGTAGTACGTTTAGCAAGGGTAGAAATAGCCCCATCAACTTTAGGGATTTTGTCCCAAAATTCTAACCTGTCAGGCGGAACAGGATATAATTGCTTAAAACGTTTAGAAGGAGTAAATGAATTACCCAATTTATCCCATTCCTTAGCAATTACTGCAGAAATAGCATTAGGAACAGGAAAGACTTCTGGAATAACCGCAGGAGCTTTAAAAACCTTATCCAAACGTATAGAATTAGTATCAAGAGGACTAGAATCCTCTATTTCTAAAGCAATTAGTACTTCTTTAAGTAAAGAGCGAATAAATTCCATCTTAAATAAATATGAAGATTTATCAGCATCAATCTCTGAGACAGAATCCTCTGAACTAGAAGAGTCCAAAGAATCAGAATGATGGTGTTCATTTAAAAATTCATCTGTAGAGAGAGAAGATTTAAAAGACTTTTTACGTTTACTAGAAGGAGAAATAACAGACAAAGCCTTCTTTATGGATTCAGAAACAAAATCTCTTATGTTATCAGGAACATTCTGCACCTTAGATGTTGAGGGAACTGCAACAGGCAATGGTACATCACTAAAGGAAATATTATCTGCTTTAACAAGTTTGTCATGACAATTAATACAAACAACAGCTGGAGAAATAGCTACCAAAAGTTTACAGCAGATACACTTAGCTTTGGTAGATCCAGCAGGCAGTGGTTTTCCTGTAGTATCTTCTGGCTCAGATGCAACGTGAGACATCTTGCAATATGTAAGAGAAAAAACAACATATAAAGCAAAATAAATCAAATTCCTTATAAGACAGTTTCAGGAATGGGAAAAAAATGCCAAACATCAAGCTTCTAGCAACCAGAAGCAAATGAAAATGAGACTGAAATAATGTGGAGACAAAAGCGACGCCCATATTTTTTGGCGCCAAATAAGACGCCCACATTATTTGGCGCCTAAATGCTTTTGGCGCCAAAAATGACGCCACATCCGGAACGCCGACATTTTTGGCGCAAAATAACGTCAAAAAATGACGCAACTTCCGGCGACACGTATGACGCCGGAAACGGAAATGAATTTTTGCGCCAAAAAAATCCGCGCCAAAAATGACGCAATAAAATGAAGCATTTTCAGCCCCCGCGAGCCTAACAGCCCACAGGGAAAAAAGTCAAATTTTTGAGGTAAGACAAAATATGATAATTTAAAGCATAATCCCAAATATGAAACTGACTGTCTGGAAATAAGGAAAGTTGAACATTCTGAGTCAAGGCAAATAAATGTTTGAATACATATATTTAGAACTTTATAAATAAAGTGCCCAACCATAGCTTAGAGTGTCACAGAAAATAAGACTTACTTACCCCAGGACACTCATCTACATGTTTGTAGAAAGCCAAACCAGTACTGAAACGAGAATCAGTAGAGGAAATGGTAAATATAAGAGTATATCGTCGATCTGAAAAGGGAGGTAAGAGATGAATCTCTACGACCGATAACAGAGAACCTTATGAAATAGACCCCGTAGAAGGAGATCACTGCATTCAATAGGCAATACTCTCCTCACATCCCTCTGACATTCACTGCACGCTGAGAGGAAAACCGGGCTCCAACTTGCTGCGGAGCGCATATCAACGTAGAATCTAGCACAAACTTACTTCACCACCTCCCTTGGAGGCAAAGTTTGTAAAAACTGATTTGTGGGTGTGGTGAGGGGTGTATTTATAGGCATTTTAAGGTTTGGGAAACTTTGCCCCTCCTGGTAGGAATGTATATCCCATACGTCACTAGCTCATGGACTCTTGTTAATTACATGAAAGAAAGTATTGTTCGGTTGCTGAGCCGTAGATTTTTGACTCATATTAGCGATTTGTTCGCTCAACCGATTTAATTGGGTAAACAGCATATCTACCTGATTGTACAAGTTACCTCTACCCCTGGGCCTATCTCTTGGTGCCCCATTGTACTGATTCCTGGACCATTGGGTTCCCTCAGAATCAGGGCCACTATTTCTATTCTGGCGTGGTTGCCCCTGGGGTTCAGCTTGTTCAGCATTAGTACTTTGGGGAGCATTATATACCTGGGGTGTCTGGTTACCCTGAGAATATCTTCACCGTCTATTGTATCTACCCTTGCGCGGATACCAATTATTTGGTGAGTATTCTCTTTGTGAGTAATTATTCACCTGATTATGTCCCCCACTTTGGTTATAGTCTCCCTGCGCCTCAACCTGTGTAGGGGGACGGGCAGAATTAAACCTCTGTGGAGATGGCCTGTTTTGACTGGCCACCTCTGCATAAGTCCTCTTGTTAGACTCCAAATTGAGGGGGCTAGGTGACACCCTAGTTTCTGCCACAATTTTGGGTTTTGACTCCTTTTTAACCCCCTGCTCACTGGACTGCTGAATAGAGTATAACTTCGTACTCTCTTTGATCAGCCATTCCAATGAGCAGTCCTCATCAAAATCTCTAGCTAAGTTGATTTTGATGGGTGTAGGCAATGCTTCAAAAAATAAATTTACAAATTCTGAGCCATCAAATCTGGGATTATCTTCAGCCATACTGTACGCATTTTTCAATACAGAAAGGAATTCGACTGGACTCTGATTTGCACGACACTTTAAACCATATACCGCTATTTTCGCGGCAGTTTTAGTGCGATATTGCCCGAATTCTTTTCTGCATTGTTGTTTTACTCCATTCCAGGAATGAATATTCATATCCTTTAGTGAAACAAGGAATTTGTGATGCTTACTGTCAAATACCCAAGGCAGAAATTCAATTTTCAATTTCTCACTTGTAACATTCATTATAGCTAACGCATTTTCAAAAGCCTGTAAATGATCAATTACAGATGTTGTTCCCTTATTGGAGAATATAGGTACTGCGCGTTGTACGAAGGTGATTATTTTATGGGAATCATAGACTTTATCAGACTTATTTTGGGATTCTCTGTTAGAGTTTCCCTCCCCCGCATCAGCTGCGCTACAGCTGTCCTCTGGATTTACATCCTGAGGGGATTGTCTATTTGGGAAATCTACTTCTGACCCGTTAGGGGTCATTTGTCTATGTTGTTCTATATATTTTCGTACCTCGTCCCTGACGCGTTCGCTAAAGGAGTTAGCATTATCTGTATTATTCTCATTGCTAATATAGGGGTTTTCATTATGGCGATATGACCTTTTTAAATCGCTTAATTCTCTCTGGCTTTGCGCAAGCTGTTTATTTAAATCTTGTATCTGTGCGATTAAGTCTGTATTATGCTTATCTAAGGCTGTCAGGTTTTGGGCAAATTCATCCATTTTATTTTTGGCTATTTTTAAACCCTCTTCGCGTCTGCGCGAGGAACGAATACTATTTTCTAGCTCCTGTATTTGCAATCGTTTGTCTGTGACACAAAACGACATTTCGTCAATTATGCATATTAAAAGGGGCCAGGATTTTAGTATTAGTTCGTCTCGCTTTTTGGGAGCTTCGCATTGATTAATAATTAATAATTCCTGGAAGAATTCATTCTCTTCATTCCACATATTATTATTATTAACGGTAATATTTTTAGCCCTAGTTTCAAGCATATCCATAAAATCATTTAATTCACCCGCAATATTAAACTTCCCTTTAAGGTAACTTAAGATATCTTTCTTAAGGACCTGACCTTTAGTAATAGGTATGGTTATGGGACCAATTTCATTGCTATCTATAGAATTAAATGAGTCACTTCTGGCTACAGACATTATTGTATTGGTTTAGTATTTATTTAACTAAAATGCTAATACAATTTTTGCCAATAAAAAGAGAAAAAATTTATATTTAAAAAAAAAAAAATATTATTAATTTTGAAATATGAAAAATTAATATTCTGAAATATGAAAAATTAATATTTTTGATTAACTTTGAAAATATGAAAAATTAATATTTTTGATTAATTTTGAAATATGAAAAATTAATATTTTTATTAATTTTTTAAAATTAATCTTTAATAATATTTCAAGATATTAATGTCAATCTCGAAATATGAAAATTAATATTTCAACTTTTTCTATTTACTTACAAATATATTATATCAATTATGATGGATATTATTAAATCTCAGAAAAGTGCCTCCAATTATTATGTCAGTATATTTATGAAAATCTTAGCAGTGCTATCCAAATAATATATAAGTTTATGGCAGGGTTATAAACACAATACAAAGAAATAGAAACCCTTATCAACCATGCACTTACTAGACCATACAATTAATATAAATATCTGAATTATTTTATTTAGTTAATATCCATAAACATATTGAAGTATATTTGCAATAAAAGGAAATTAAATAATATTATATGCGCTTGAAAACTATTTAAATATGCTATGCAAAATTCATACACGCTTATCTTAAAAACCCACCTTATTTATAAATAACCTTTAACATCCAAACAATACAATTTTAAACTGTGCTTTTAAGCAATAGGATAATATATATATTCTGCTATTTAATTGTAATTTATCCTAATACAAAATTAACTGACAATATCAGAACTTGCATAGATGAGTTACTTAGCCAATCAGACACACAGTTTAAAAGTATAATCTGCTCTTTAAATCTATTAACTGTAAAGGCTATGCATATGACTTATCTTACAAAACCCAGGAAACTGTATCTTTAAACTGCAGTGACTTTAAAATATCACATGTAATTAGCAGCCCTTTTCTTATACTCTATATATATATATATATATATATATATACGTTGTGAAATGCTAACTAAAACACACTGTTTCTTTAAATCTATTAAATACAAATTGACTATGCATATAACTTATCTTATAATAAAACTTTTATATACATCACCCAAATAGCAGCAATCCAGTTTCCAATTTTTGCAACGGATCCAATTTCACACCTCATATAAAATAAGTGTAATTGCAATGGAATAGGAGAAATATGGCCCACTTTGTTTTTATAGTTTGACTGTGTCCCACGCAAAACAGTTTCAGTCAGTTCAAAAACTCTCTAGACCCCCTCTCCTTCTTTCTGTATACACTATATATTGTAATCATTGGTGGGAAATATGGGTGGCCCTTCGAAACCTTGTCCCTCTATTGGATAACTGGATATCCCATTTCCAACAGCCAAAAATCTTTCTGGCTGTAGTTCTCTCGTGGCAACACCGGGTGGCAGCATTACAATTAGACAGTACAAATAAATGCAGCATGACAAAGAAATACAGTTATACATTAAAACATCTTTCTTTAAAATGTATAATAACTGCCATAATGTCTTGCACCAGTCTTTCCCAATATCAATTATAGGTGAAGCGGCATCAGATTAATTTCCTGATCGTTTTGATATGAAACATCAATATCATCTAGCATTATATTAAAATAATTTAACACTGTTAATTATTAGCTTAAAATGTATTATAATTTTATCAGTATTCTGGCATTTCTTTGCAAATAACAGCTTATTTTTATATCTCCAGATTGGTAGTATTTAAAACTCCTGATATACTGCATTCACCCAGATGTAGTATGTAACATTTCTGTGTATTTCTTCCTGAGTACATAAATCCTGTTTATGTAGATCTGAAATAAAAATAAATGTTAATGATCACTTCTCTTCAGGTCCATAAACATCTATTCATGTTCTTAAACACACAGAGGCTAAGCTATTCATGCTTTCAAAATTTGTATGTCTTGTATTTATTTCCCTAGTATATTTTATTTGAAATCTAACTACAGTTGCTTTGAAATCATAATGTAAGCCATGTGTCTTCACTGTGTTATATTTTAGTTCCTTGTTAAATTATACAATTGCATAATTTAACATATTGAGTGTGTGAGATCTCCCAGAGATAATCCTTTGTTCTACAGACCATGTTCACATCCACAGATCTATCAAATAAAGACAAATATACCTCTATATATTATTTAATAATATTTCAAATACCTTGACACCCTTTAAAAGTTAAATGAGGTATTGTCTTTATAGGTTCTCTTTCCCAATTTATGACATCTATATAAGTACTGTAAATACTGCTGAAGAGATATTGTAATATGTTATAGATTGTTTAAATGTGACTATTGCTACATTTAATTTTGTGACTGTACTAAATTTGTGTTTGCTTCTTTTATTTGGTTGTTAATCGATGATTCATGGTTGCTAAAATTTTTGTACATGACTTTTGGTTTAGAAGGAATATACTCTACATGTAATTTGTTTGCAATATACCTCAATAAAAAAAATAAATAATAATAATTCACAATTCAAAAAGCATTGTGATGCACTGGGGAACGAGCACTGTAAATAACAGTGAAGATGTACATCCGCTCACCAGTTATCTATAGATGCTATGATTCTCAAAATGAAAAAAAAGTTATGGCATCGTGGGCAGACAGGGGACCGCTGAGATATTAAGTAAGAATGTTTTAATAAAACGTTTCCAAAGTGCATCTGCCCTGAAATTAAACATGTAATATATTATTGAAGGATGAACGATTAATTAATGAAAAAATTAGAGGAACCCCCTTTAATTATAATACTAGACTAATCTAATCTTTATTTTGCTGGTCTAATCTTATCACCTTGCCTTATCACCTTGCCTTAGGCGCCCCTTGTTTTTATAAACATTTCTGTATTCAATTACTTTGCACTTTGTAATTTCTCCATTATAAACTGACAGTTTCAGAAAGTGGGAGGGACAGGGCAGTTCCCTGGGCTGAACAGGGGAGTTCCCAGGGTATGTCTGAAGCCCCCTCACAAGTCTTGTGAAATTATTTATTCCCCAGTTTTGCATAACCGACACAGTTATAATAACACACATTTTACATCTGCAATTACCTTGTATCTAAGCCGCTGCAGACTGCCCCTTTATTTCAATTCTTTTGACAGACTTGCATTTTAGCCAATAATAAATAAAATTTACTCCTCAGTAAATTCACGTGCATGAGCTCAATGTTATCTATATGAAACACATGAACTAACGTCCTCTAGTGGTAAAAAACTGTCAAAATGCATTTAGATTAGAGGCCGATTTCAAGGACTTAGAAATTAGCATATGAACCTCCTAGGTTTAGCTTTCAACTAAGAATACCAAGAGAATAACGCAAAATTTGTGATAAAAGTAAATTGGAAAGTTGTTTAAAATTATATGCCCTATTTGAACCATGAATTTTTTTTTGGTCTTGACTGTCCCTTTAAGGTATTTTAAACAAGCTGGTCTCACTGATTTGTCTCGTTAGCTGTATGCAGATGAAAGGGACACTAAACCCAATTTTTTTCTTTCATGATTCAGACAGAGCATGCAATTTTCTAATTTACTTCTATTATCAATTTTTCTTCATTCACTCTTGCTATCTTTATTTGAAAAAAAAAAGGCATCTAAGCTAAGGAGCCAGTCAATTTTTGGTTGAGACCATGGACAGCACTTTTTTTATTGGTTCTGTCCAATAAGCAAGGACAACCAAGGTTGTTCACCAAAAATGGTTTGGCATCTAAACTTACATTTTTGCTTTTCAAATAAAGTTACCAAGAGAATGAAGAGAATTTGCTAATAGGAGTAAATTAGAAAGTTGCTTAAAATTGCATGCTCTATTTGAAAAAAATGTGGGTTCAGTTTCCCTTGAAGTTTGCCCAAAATTCACAATACACTTAATTATAGTCTGCAGCGGCTTAGATACAAGGTAATTACAGATGCAATCAGCCAATAGGATTGAAGTTCAATCCTATTGGCTGATCCAATCAGCCAATAGGATAGGAGGATGCTCCGCACCGGATGTCTTGAAGATGGAGCAGCTCCGCGTCAGATAGATGAAGATAGAAGATGCTATCTGGATAAAGACTTCTGCACGTCTGGAGGACCAGTTCACCAGGCTTGGATGAAGACTTCTGCCGCTTCCTTGAGGATGGATGTCCGGTCTTCAGACAGTAAGTCGATCTTCAGGGGGTTAGTGTTAGGTTTTTTTAAGGGTGTTTTGGGTGGGTTTTAATTTTTAGATTAGGGTTTGGGCCGCAAAAGAGCTAAATGCCCTTTTAAGGGCAATGCCCATCCAAATGCCCTTTTCAGGGCAATGGGGAGCTTAGGTTTTTTTAGTTAGTATTTTATTTGGGGGGTTGGCTGTGTGGGTGGTGGGTTTTACTGTTGGGGGGGTTGTTGGTATTTTTTTTTACAGGTAAAAGAGCTGATTACTTTGGGGCAATGCCCCGCAAAAGGCCCTTTTAAGGGCTATTGGTAGTTTAGCTTAGGCTAGGGGTTTGTTTATTTTGGGGGGCTTTTTTATTTTGATAGGGCTATTAGATTAGGTGTAATTAGTTTAAATATCTTGTAATTTGTTTATTATTTTCTGTAATTTAGTGGGGAGGGTTGTACTTTAGCTAATTTAATTTATTTAATTGTTGTTAATGTAGTTCATTTATTTATTTATAGTGTAGTGTTAGGTGTTATTGTAACTTAGGTTCGGTTTTATTTTACAGGTACTTTTGTATTTATTTTAGCTAGGTAGTTATTAAATAGTTAATAACTATTTAATAACTATTCTACCTAGTTAAAATAAATACAAACTTGCCTGTAAAATAAAAATAAACCCTAAGCTAGATACAATGTAACTATTAGTTATATTGTAGCTATCTTAGGGTTTATTTTATAGGTATTTAGTTTTAAATAGGAATTATTTAGGTAATAATATTAATTTCTATTTAGATTTATTGTAATTATATTTAAGTTAGGGGGTGTTAGGGTTAGACTTAGGTTTAGGGGTTAATACATTTAATATAGTGGCGGTGACGTTGGGGGTGGCAGATTAGGGATTAATAAATGTAGGTAGGTGGCGGCGATGTTAGGGACAGCAGATTAGGGGTTAATAATATTTAACTAATGTTTGCGAGGTGGGAGTGTGGTGGTTTAGGGGTTAATATGTTTATTATAGTGACAGCAACGGAGGCGGCAGTTTAGGGGTTAATAAGTGTAGGCAGGGTGCGGCGACATTGGGGGCGGCAGATTAGGGGTTAATAAATATAATGTAGGTGTCAGCGATGTTGGGGGCATCAGATTAGGGGTTCATAAGTATAATGTAGGTGGCCTCAGTGTCCGGAGCGGCAGATTAGGGGTTAATAAATATAATGCAGGTGTCGGCGATGTCGGGGGCGGCAGATTAGGGGTTAATAAGTGTAAGATTAGGGGTGTTTAGACTTGGGGTTCATGTTAGGGTGTTAGGTGTAGACATAAATTTTATTTCCCCATAGGAATCAATGGGTCTGCGTTACTGAGTTATACGCTGCTTTTTTGCAGGTGTTAGACTTTTTTTCAGCCGACTCTCCCGGTTGATTCCTATGGGGAAATCGTGCACGAGCTCGTACGACCAGCTCACCGCTGACTTAAGCAGCGCTGGTATTGGAGTGAGATATGGAGCTAAATTTTGCTCTACGCTCACTTTTTGTCTTTTAACGCCGGGTTTGTAAAAACCTGTAATACCAGCGCTGCAGGGAAGTGAGTGGTGAGAAAAAACTGCACGTTAGCACCGCATAGCCTCTAACGCAAAACTCGTAATCTAGCCGTATGTATGCAGGGCCGCATGCCCCAGTTTAATGTCATACTGAATACCTGCTTATTACCTTATAGTTCTCCTGGACTGAGGTAATCTGAAATGGATACAGCTTAATCTTTCTGAACTGTTCTTTTAGTAATCTGCAAAAGATTTCGCCACATATATACCCTTTTAAGTCTGTTGTCTCCACTGCTAAGGCCAAATACGGAAAAATATAAATGAAATAATACACTTTATGTAGATGGGGTTGGCTTCTGACACCAGGAGTATGCTCTTCCAATTCTTATGGGAGTTTAAAAAAAAAAAAAACTTTTTCAGACTTAAAAAACGGGACTGATAAAAGTATACTGAAGATTATTTATTTTTTTTACCACATATAATTAAATATTTTATGGGGATTTCAGTTTAGTTAACTGCTTCTAAGTTTTTCAAAAAAGAAGCAGGGTCTCCAGCACTTAAACAAGTTTATTTGCACAGTAAGCGACGTTTCGGGGTCACAGCCCCCAAGCATGAATAAGGGGCTGTGACCCCGAAACGTCGCTTACTGTGCAAATAAACTTGTTTAAGTGCTGGAGACCCTGCTTCTTTTTTGTATACATGTCTCAGGGCTTGGCAGCGTCCTGAGGTCTACCGTGCTTACTTAGCCTTTAAATGTGTGCTGTTCCCATTGTTTCAAGTTGATTCTAAGTTTTTACTAATCTCTCAAATAGCACCCTACTGAAGAATTGTCAGTTACAATTTTTTATCCTAGCATTCCATTTTAATAAACTTTGCAACATAAATGGAATTATAATTATTGTAAAATTGTATTTTAGCTTAATTTGTTGTTTTTTAGCTCATACACAAACCCTGAACCTAAAGCCCTCACAGGCGGTGATTGTACATTTGCACAATGCATTGCTTAGCAAATATGCACATATGATATGCACCGCCTAGCAAATATGCACATATAATATGCACCGCCTAGCAAATATGCACATATAATATGCACCACCTAGCAAATATGCACATATAATATGCACCGCCTAGCAAATATGCACATATAATATGCACCAAGCAGTGGCGACATCCAAGACATTCTTAAAGGGACACTAAAACACTCATGCACCTCCATCTAATTATGATTGCTGCCATATTGTAACTTATGTTACACTGTATCTAGGGAGAGTTGCTTCACATGAGCAAACAGCTCAGCACTGGAGTGAAATATAGATTCCAACATAGCGGCACCCATGACTAGAGGGGGGCAGGGACTAACTTCAATACTATGGCCTAGATTTGGAGTTTGGCGGTAAAAGGGCTGTTAACGCTCCGCGGGCTTTTTTCTGGCCGCACCATAAATTTAACTCTGGTATCGAGAGTTCAAACAAATGCTGCGTTAGGCTCCAAAAAAGGAGCGTAGAGCATTTTTACCGCAAATGCAACTCTCGATACCAGAGTTGCTTACGGACGCGGCCGGCCTCAAAAACGTGCTCGTGCACGATATCCCCATAGGAAACAATGGGGCTGTTTGAGCTGAAAAAAAACCTAACACCTGCAAAAAAGCAGCGTTCAGCTCCTAACGCAGCCCCATTGTTTCCTATGGGGAAACACTTCCTACGTCTGCACCTAACACTCTAACATGTACCCCGAGTCTAAACACCCCTAACCTTACACTTATTAACCCCTAATCTGCCGCCCCCGCTATCGCTGACCCCTGCATATTTTTTTTAACCCCTAATCTGCCGCTCCGTAAACCGCCGCAACCTACGTTATCCCTATGTACCCCTAATCTGCTGCCCTAACATCGCCGACCCCTATATTATATTTATTAACCCCTAATCTGCCCCCCTCAACGTCGCCGACACCTGCCTACACTTATTAACCCCTAATCTGCCGAGCGGACCTGAGCGCTACTATAATAAAGTTATTAACCCCTAATCCGCCTCACTAACCCTATCATAAATAGTATTAACCCCTAATCTGCCCTCCCTAACATCGCCGACACCTACCTTCAATTATTAACCCCTAATCTGCCGACCGGAGCTCACCGCTATTCTAATAAATGGATTAACCCCTAAAGCTAAGTCTAACCCTAACACTAACACCCCCCTAAGTTAAATATAATTTACATCTAACGAAATAAATTAACTCTTATTAAATAAATGATTCCTATTTAAAGCTAAATACTTACCTGTAAAATAAATCCTAATATAGCTACAATATAAATTATAATTATATTATAGCTATTTTAGGATTAATATTTATTTTACAGGCAACTTTGTAATTATTTTAACCAGGTACAATAGCTATTAAATAGTTAAGAACTATTTAATAGTTACCTAGTTAAAATAATAACAAATTTACCTGTAAAATAAATCCTAACCTAAGATATAATTAAACCTAACACTACCCTATCAATAAAATAATTAAATAAACTACCTACAATTAACCTAACACTACACTATCAATAAATTAATTAAACACAATTCCTACAAATAAATACAATTAAATAAACTAGCTAAAGTACAAAAAATAAAAAAGAACTAAGTTACAAAAAATAAAAAAATATTTACAAACATAAGAAAAATATTACAACAATTTTAAACTAATTACACCTACTCTAAGCCCCCTAATAAAATAACAAAGACCCCCAAAATAAAAAATTCCCTACCCTATTCTAAATTAAAAAAGTTACAAGCTCTTTTACCTTACCAGCCCTGAACAGGGCCCTTTGCGGGGCATGCCCCAAGAATTTCAGCTCTTTTGCCTGTAAAAGAATAAATACAATACCCCCCCCAACATTACAACCCACCACCCGCATACCCCTAATCTAACCCAAACCCCCCTTAAATAAACCTAACACTAAGCCCCTGAAGATCTTCCTACCTTGTCTTCACCATCCAGGTTCACCGATCCGTCCTGAAGAGCTCCTCCGATGTCCTGATCCAAGCCCAAGCGGGGGGCTGAAGAGGTCCATGATCCGGTCAAAGTCTTCATCCAAGCGGGGCAGAAGAGGATCTTCCATCCGATTGAAGTCATCATCCAGGCGGCATCTTCTATGGTCTTCCATCGACGAATGACTGTTCCTTTAAGGGACGTCATCCAAGATGGCGTCCCTCGAATTCCGATTGGCTGATAGGCTGATAGCCAATCGGAATTAAGGTAGGAATTTTCTGATTGGCTGATGGAATCAGCCAATCAGAATCAAGTTCAATCCGATTGGCTGATCCAATCAACCAATCAGATTGAGCTCGCATTCTATTGGCTGTTCCGATCAGCCAATAGAATGCGAGCTCAATCTGATTGGCTGATTGGATCAGCCAATCGGATTGAACTTGATTCTGATTGGCTGATTCCATCAGCCAATCAGAAAATTCCTACCTTAATTCCGATTGGCTGATAGAATCCTATCAGCCAATCGGAATTCGAGGGACGCCATCTTGGATGACGTCCCTTAAAGGAACAGTCATTCGTCGTTCAGTCGTCGGTCCGGATGGATGTTCCGCGCTGGAGGTCTTCAGGATCCTGCCGCTTCGCTCCGGATGGAAGACCATAGAAGATGCCGCCTGGATGATGACTTCAATCGGATGGAAGATCCTCTTCTGCCCCGCTTGGATGAAGACTTTGACCGGATCATGGACCTCTTCAGCCCCCCGCTTGGGCTTGGATCAGGACATCGGAGGAGCTATTCAGGACGGATCGGTGAACCTGGATGGTGAAGACAAGGTAGGAAGATCTTCAGGGGCTTAGTGTTAGGTTTATTTAAGGGGGGTTTGGGTTAGATTAGGGGTATGTGGGTGGTGGGTTGTAATGTTGGGGGGGGGGTATTGTATTTATTCTTTTACAGGCAAAAGAGCTGAAATTCTTGGGGCATGCCCCGCAAAGGGCCCTGTTCAGGGCTGGTAAGGTAAAAGAGCTTGTAACTTTTTAAATTTAGAATAGGGTAGGGAATTTTTTATTTTGGGGGTCTTTGTTATTTTATTAGGGGGCTTAGAGTAGGTGTAATTAGTTTAAAATTGTTGTAATATTTTTCTTATGTTTGTAAATATTTTTTTATTTTTTGTAACTTAGTTCTTTTTTATTTTTTGTACTTTAGCTAGTTTATTTAATTGTATTTATTTGTAGGAATTGTGTTTAATTAATTTATTGATAGTGTAGTGTTAGGTTAATTGTAGGTAATTGTAGGTAGTTTATTTAATTATTTTATTGATAGGGTAGTGTTAGGTTTAATTATATCTTAGGTTAGGATTTATTTTACAGGTAAATTTGTTATTATTTTAACTAGGTAACTATTAAATAGTTCTTAACTATTTAATAGCTATTGTACCTGGTTAAAATAATTACAAAGTTGCCTGTAAAATAAATATTAATCCTAAAATAGCTATAATATAATTATAATTTATATTGTAGCTATATTAGGATTTATTTTACAGGTAAGTATTTAGCTTTAAATAGGAATCATTTATTTAATAAGAGTTAATTTATTTCGTTAGATGTAAATTATATTTAACTTAGGGGGTTGTTAGTGTTAGGGTTAGACTTAGCTTTAGGGGTTAATCCATTTATTAGAATAGCGGTGAGCTCCGGTCGGCAGATTAGGGGTTAATAATTGAAGGTAGGTGTCGGCGATGTTAGGGAGGGCAGATTAGGGGGTTAATAATATTTATGATAGGGTTAGTGAGGCGGGTTAGGGGTTAATAACTTTATTATAGTAGCGCTCAGGTCCGCTCGGCAGATTAGGGGTTAATAAGTGTAGGCAGGTGTCGGCGACGTTGAGGGGGGCAGATTAGGGGTTAATAAATATAATATAGGGGTCGGCGGTGTTAGGGGCAGCAGATTAGGGGTACATAGGGATAACGTAGGTGGCGGCGCTTTGCGGTCGGAAGATTAGGGGTTAATTATTTTAAGTAGCTGGCGGCGACGTTGTGGGGGGCAGGTTAGGGGTTAATAAATGTAATACAGGGGTCGGCGGGGTTAGGGGCAGCAGATTAGGGGTACATAAGTATAACGTAGGTGGCGGTCGGCAGATTAGGGGTTAAAAATTTTTAATCGAGTGTCGGCGATGTGGGGGGAGCTCGGTTTAGGGGTACATAGGTAGTTTATGGGTGTTAGTGTACTTTAGGGTACAGTAGTTAAGAGCTTTATGAACCGGCGTTAGCCAGAAAGCTCTTAACTCCTGCTATTTTCAGGCGGCTGGAGTTTTGTCGTTAGAGCTCTAACGCTTACTTCAGAAACGACTCTAAATACCGGCGTTAGAAAGATCCCATTGAAAAGATAGGATACGCAAATGGCATAGGGGGATCTGCGGTATGGAAAAGTCGCGGCTGAAAAGTGAGCGTTAGACCCTTTAATCACTGACTCCAAATACCAGCGGGCGGCCAAAACCAGCGTTAGGAGCCTCTAACGCTGGTTTTGACGGCTACCGCCGAACTCCAAATCTAGGCCTAAGTTTGTAGCATGTATTTAGTAACAAGATAGTAGGTAAAGTAGTACTAATGGTAAGTACCTATAGGTGCCAAATATTTTTGTAATCAACAAGCACCTGATAGGGGGGCAATATAGCACTAAGGAGACTCATAGATAACATAATTTATGCTTACCTGATAAATTTATTTCTCTTGTAGTGTATCCAGTCCACGGATCATCCATTACTTATGGGATATTAACTCCTCCCCAACAGGAAGTGCAAGAGGATTCACCCAGCAGAGCTGCTATATAGCTCCTCCCCTAACTGCCATTACCAGTCATTCGACCGAAAACATGCAGAGAAAGGAAAACCATAGGGTGCAGTGGTGACTGTAGTTTAATGGAAAAATTACCTGCCTTAAAGTGACAGGGCGGGCCGTGGACTGGATACACTACAAGAGAAATAAATTTATCAGGTAAGCATAAATTATGTTTTCTCTTGTTAAGTGTATCCAGTCCACGGATCATCCATTACTTATGGGATACTAATACCAAAGCTAAAGTACACGGATGACGGGAGGGACAGGCAGGCTCTTTATACGGAAGGAACCACTGCCTGAAGAACCTTTCTCCCAAAAACAGCCTCCGAAGAAGCAAAAGTGTCAAATTTGGAAAATTTGGAAAAAGTATGAAGAGAAGACCAAGTTGCAGCCTTGCAAATCTGTTCAACAGAAGCCTCATTCTTAAAGGCCCAAGTGGAAGCCACAGCTCTAGTAGAATGTGCTGTAATTCTTTCAGGAGGCTGCTGTCCAGCAGTCTCATAAGCTAACCGTATTATGCTACGAAGCCAAAAGGAGAGAGAGGTAGCCGAAGCTTTTTGACCTCTCCTCTGACCAGAATAAACGACAAACAGGGAAGACGTTTGTCGAAAATCCTTAGTTGCCTGTAGATAAAATTTCAGGGCACGGACTACATCTAGATTGTGTAGCAGACGTTCCTTTTTCGAAGAAGGATTAGGACACAAAGATGGAACCACAATCTCTTGATTGATATTCCTGTTAGTGACCACCTTAGGTAGGAACCCAGGTTTAGTACGCAGAACTACCTTGTCTGAATGAAAAATCAGATAAGGAGAATCACAATGTAAGGCAGATAACTCAGAGACTCTTCGAGCCGAGGAAATCGCCATTAAAAACAGAACAAGATAACAACTTGATATCAATGGAATGAAGGGGTTCAAACGGAACCCCCTGTAAAACATTAAGAACTAAGTTCAAACTCCATGGTGGAGCAACAGTTTTAAACACAGGCTTGATCCTAGCTAAAGCCTGACAAAAAGCTTGAACGTCCGGAACTTCTGACAGACGTTTGTGTAAAAGAATGGACAGAGCTGAAATCTGTCCCTTTAAGGAACTAGCGGATAAACCCTTTTCTAAACCTTCTTGTAGAAAAGACAATATCCTCGGAATCCTAACCTTACTCCATGAGTAACTCTTGGATTCGCACCAATATAAGTATTTGCGCCATATCTTATGGTAAATCTTTCTGGTAACAGGCTTCCTAGCCTGTATTAAGGTATCAATAACTGACTCAGAAAAACCACGTTTTGATAAAATCAAGCGTTCAATTTCCAAGCAGTCAGCTTCAGAGAAATTAGATTTTGATGTTTGAAGGGACCCTGGATCAGAAGGTCCTGTTTCAGAGGTAGCGACCAAGGTGGACAGGATGACATGTCCACTAGATCTGCATACCAAGTCCTGCGTGGCCATGCAGGCGCTATTAGAATCACTGATGCTCTCTCCTGTTTGATTCTGGCAATCAATCGAGGAAGCATCGGGAAGGGTGGAAACACATAAGCCATCCCGAAGGTCCAAGGTGCTGTCAAAGCATCTATCAGAACCGCTCCCGGATCCCTGGATCTGGACCCGTAACGAGGAAGCTTGGCATTCTGTCGAGACGCCATGAGATCTATCTCTGGTTTGCCCCAACGTCGAAGTATTTGGGCAAAGACCTCCGGATGAAGTTCCCACTCCCCCGGATGAAAAGTCTGACGACTTAAGAAATCCGCCTCCCAGTTCTCCACTCCCGGGATGTGGATTGCTGACAGGTGGCAAGAGTGAGACTCTGCCCAGCGAATTATCTTTGATACTTCCATCATTGCTAGGGAGCTTCTTGTCCCTCCCTGATGGTTGATGTAAGCTACAGTCGTGATGTTGTCCGACTGAAACCTGATGAACCCCCGAGTTGTTAACTGGGGCCAAGCCAGAAGGGCATTGAGAACTGCTCTCAATTCCAGAATGTTTATTGGTAGGAGACTCTCCTCCTGATTCCATTGTCCCTGAGCCTTCAGAGAATTCCAGACAGCGCCCCAACCTAGTAGGCTGGCGTCTGTTGTTACAATTGTCCAGTCCGGCCTGCTGAATGGCATCCCCCTGGACAGATGTGGCCGAGAAAGCCACCATAGAAGAGAATTTCTGGTCTCTTGATCCAGATTCAGAGTAGGGGACAAGTCTGAGTAATCCCCATTCCACTGACTTAGCATGCACAATTGCAGCGGTCTGAGATGTAGGCGTGCAAAGGGTACTATGTCCATTGCTGCTACCATTAAGCCGATCACCTCCATGCATTGAGCTACTGACGGGTGTTGAATGGAATGAAGGACACGGCATGCATTTTGAAGCTTTGTTAACCTGTCTTCTGTCAGGTAAATCTTCATTTCTACAGAATCTATAAGAGTCCCCAAGAAGGGAACTCTTGTGAGTGGAAAGAGAGAACTCTTCTTTTCGTTCACCTTCCATCCATGCGACCTTAGAAATGCCAGTACTAACTCTGTATGAGACTTGGCAGTTTGAAAGCTTGAAGCTTGTATCAGAATGTCGTCTAGGTACGGAGCTACCGCAATTCCTCGCGGTCTTAGTACCGCCAGAAGAGCTACAAACTGGTAATGCCTGTCTAGAAAGGCAAACCTTAGATACCGGTAATGATCTTTGTGAATCGGTATGTGAAGGTAAGCATCCTTTAAATCCACTGTGGTCATGTACTGAACCTTTTGGATCATGGGTAAAATTGTCCGAATAGTTTCCATTTTGAACGATGGAACTCTTAGGAATTTGTTTAGGATCTTTAAATCCAAGATTGGCCTGAAAGTTCCCTCTTTTTTTTGAACCACAAACAGATTTGAGTAAAACCCTTGTCCTTGTTCCGACCGCGGAACCGGATGGATCACTCCCATTAATAAAAGATCTTGTACGCAGCGTAGAAACGCCTCTTTCTTTATTTGGTTTGTTGACAACCTTGACAGATGAAATCTCCCTCTTGGGGGAGAGAATTTGAAGTCTAGAAGGTATCCCTGAGATATGATCTCTAACGCCCAGGGATCCTGGACATCTCTTGCCCAAGCCTGGGCGAAGAGAGAAAGTCTGCCCCCCACTAGATCCGTTCCCGGATCGGGGGCCCTCGATTCATGCTGTCTTAGGGGCAGCAGCAGGTTTCCTGGCCTGCTTGCCCTTGTTCCAGTACTGGTTAGGTCTCCAGCCTTGTCTGTAGCGAGCAACAGCTCCTTTCTGTTTTGGTGCAGAGGAAGTTGATGCTGCTCCTGCTTTGAAATTACGAAAGGAACGAAAATTAGACTGTCTAGCCTTAGGTTTGGCTCTGTCTTGAGGCAGGGCATGGCCTTTACCTCCTGTAATGTCAGCGATAATTTCTTTCAACCCGGGCCCGAATAAGGTCTGCCCTTTGAAAGGTATATTAAGCAATTTAGATTTAGAAGTAACGTCAGCTGACCAGGATTTTAGCCACAGTGCTCTGCGTGCCTGAATGGCGAATCCGGAATTCTTAGCCGTAAGTTTAGTTAAATGTACTACGGCATCTGAAATAAATGAGTTAGCTAACTTAAGGGCTTTAAGCTTGTGTGTAATCTCATCTAATGGAGCTGATTCAAGTGTCTCTTCCAGAGACTCAAACCAAAATGCTGCTGCAGCCGTGACAGGCGCAATGCATGCAAGAGGTTGCAATATAAAACCTTGTTGAACAAACATTTTCTTAAGGTAACCCTCTAACTTTTTATCCATTGGATCTGAAAAGGCACAGCTATCCTCCACCGGGATAGTGGTACGCTTAGCTAAAGTAGAAACTGCTCCCTCCACCTTAGGGACCGTTTGCCATAAGTCCCGTGTGGTGGCGTCTATTGGAAACATCTTTCTAAATATCGGAGGGGGTGAGAACGGCACACCGGGTCTATCCCACTCCTTAGTAACAATTTCAGTAAGTCTCTTAGGTATAGGAAAAACGTCAGTACTCGCCGGTACCGCAAAATATTTATCCAACCTACACATTTTCTCTGGTATTGCAACTGTGTTACAATCATTCAGAGCCGCTAACACCTCCCCTAGTAATACACGGAGGTTTTCCAGCTTAAATTTAAAATTTGAAATATCTGAATCCAGTTTGTTTGGATCAGAACCATCACCCGCAGAATGAAGCTCTCCGTCCTCATGTTCTGCAAATTGTGACGCAGTGTCTGACATGGCCCTAATATTATCAGCGCACTCTGTTCTCACCCCAGAGTGATCACGCTTACCGCTTAGTTCTGGTAATTTAGCCAAAACTTCAGTCATAACAGTAGCCATATCCTGTAATGTGATTTGTAATGGCTGCCCAGATGTACTCGGCGCTACAATATCACGCACCTCCCGAGCGGGAGATGCAGGTACTGACACGTGAGGCGAGTTAGTCGGCATAACTCTCCCCTCGTTGTTTGGTGAAATATGTTCAATTTGTACAGATTGACTTTTATTTAAAGTAGCATCAATACAGTTAGTACATAAATTTCTATTGGGCTCCACTTTGGCTTTAGCACATATAGCACAGATATCTTCCTCTGAATCAGACATGTTTAACACACTAGCAAATAAACTAGCAACTTGGAAATACTTTTCAAGTAATTTACTATAATATGAAAACGTACTGTGCCTATAAGAAGCACAGAAAAAGTTATGACAGTTGAAAATTAATAAACTGAAAAGTTATAGCATCAAATCTTTGTAAAAAACACAATTTTAGCAAAGGATTGCTCCCATTAGCAAAGGATAACTAACCCTGATAGCAGAAAAAAAATACAGAAATAAACGTTTTTTATCACAGTCAACTACAATCTCACAGCTCTGCTGTGAGTGATTACCTCCCTCAAAACAAGTTTTGAAGACCCCTGAGTTCTGTAGAGATGAACCGGATCATGCAGGGAAGACAATAAACTTCTGACTGAATTTTTTGATGCGTAGCAAAAGCACCAAAAAAGGCCTCTCCCCCTCACACATAACAGTGAGAGAGATCAGTAAACTGTCATAAATTAAATAAAACGACTGCCAAGTGGAAAAAAATAGTGCCCAAAACATTTTTTCACCCAGTACCTCAGAAAATTAAACGATTTTACATGCCAGCAAAAAACGTTTAACATTAATAAATTGAGTGTTACTAAAAAGCCTGTTGCTAGTCCCTGCAAATTAGGCTAAAGTTTTATGCATACAGTATAATTCCAGTGAAGTGCCATTCCCCAGAATACTGAAGTGTAAAATATACATACATGACAGCCTGATACCAGTTGCTGCTACTGCATTTAAGGCTGAGTTTACATTATATCGATATGGCAGAATTTTCTCATCAATTCCATTGTCAGAAAATAATAAGCTGCTACATACCTCTTTGCAGATTAATCTGCCCGCTGTCCCCTGATCTGAAGTTTACCTCTCCTCAGATGGCCGAGAAACAGCAATATGATCTTAACTACTCCGGCTAAAATCATAGAAAAACTCAGGTAGATTCTTCTTCAAATTCTACCAGAGAAGGAATAACACACTCCGGTGCTATTATAAAATAACAAACTTTTGATTGAAGGTATGAAACTAAGTATAATCACCACAGTCCTCTCACACATCCTATCTATTCGTTGGGTGCAAGAGAATGACTGGTAATGGCAGTTAGGGGAGGAGCTATATAGCAGCTCTGCTGGGTGAATCCTCTTGCACTTCCTGTTGGGGAGGAGTTAATATCCCATAAGTAATGGATGATCCGTGGACTGGATACACTTAACAAGAGAAAAATGAGTTACAAAGTCTGTAACAAAACCCCTGCAATTATTTAGGAAAAATTCTCCCTGAATAATACAGGAACGTTTTTTATCCTTTATCTTTTTATTTATTACCAACCCCTCTGAGGAAGCATGAGCGAAACACGTGTTAGGGGTTTGGCTTCAGAGAGTTAATTTTTTTTTAGAGAGTTGTTTTTTTACCGCTTACTCTCTGATAACTGTTGATTGCCAATAGCTTGTAAATGTGTGTTATATTCTGAGATCAGACGTTGTGCTATGTTAGTGAAACAAGTCAGTTAAATGTTAATCTAGCCCCCACTATAGAAGGGGCTTAAGCAGACAGAATCTATTACACTGAATAGCTGTGCAAAAGTTAACTGTGCAAGCAAGGACTTTATAATTACAGATAAAGTATTATCTTATTAGCTTTAATCTCGCAATCTGACATCCCACATATTAACAGGTCCTCTTGTTACAGCATTATTTCTTAATTTATTAATAGCCGGGTGCAAAAAATATTGTTTGTATCTAACTGCTTGATATTATACAAACCAAGTACAATGTTTCATATTTAGATACATGACTCTCACTCAGAGGTATTATTCACATACCTATGCTGTATATTGATATCGATAGAGTTTAAGCAGACAGAATCTATTACAATGAGCAGCAGTGCTAAAGTTAACTGTGCAAGCAAGGACTTTATAATTACCAATAGAGTATTAGCTAGATAGCTTTAATCTCATAACCTGACATTCCACATATTAACAGGTCCTCTTGTTACAGCATTATTTTTTTAATTTATTAATTGCCAGCTATAAAATATATTGTTTATATCTGACTGCTTGATATTATACAAACCAAGTACAATGTTTCATATCTAGACACATGATTCTCACATGATTTGGGAGAGACTTTGATGTGGTACCTGGGCTTGTCCCATTTGGCCAGATACGGTAACTAACTCTTCGAGTTTTGCTTTTATGCAAGTGAGTGCTAGACTTCCTCTGTATGTTGTATTAATATGTTTTGTAATTTCCCCTATGCGCCTTGTACCCAGATTTGTCTGGGGTTAACTGCCTTGGACTCTGGGAATTGTACAGCTACCTGTGAGTGCTATTGAACACACAGGGCTGTACATGTTGCAGTGTCATAAGATGTGTACCTAGGGTTGCCACCTTTTCCTCAACAAAAT
The DNA here is from genome assembly GCF_027579735.1 of Bombina bombina. Taxonomy (NCBI): domain Eukaryota; kingdom Metazoa; phylum Chordata; class Amphibia; order Anura; family Bombinatoridae; genus Bombina; species Bombina bombina. The sequence goes on from NC_069499.1 coordinate 85,713,106, forward strand.
ACCGGCCATGGATGAGGGCGGAGCTATAAATGGGCAGAGCCAAACAAGTCCAATTCCCTTCATGTTGCAAAATTTCCCACCTGTTGTGGTATGAAAGTATTCAAATGGCTATAGTATTACTCTGAAGGTTTCATATTCTTCTGCCAGATGTTGCTGTATGAGATTAATTGATCTGTAATGCATGTCTGCAAATTCTTCTTATAAAGTGACATTATTATTAGAAGATAAACTACACAGCCCATGAGCATAGATTCTGATATTTAGAGAATAACCCATAAAAGAGGGGAACCCTTCAGAAATGTAATGTCTTGAATTTCTTGTGTATAAGATTTTTCTTGAAAAAAATAAATAAAACTTTTTTTTTCATTAAGAGTGGAACCCTTTTTTAAAACAGTAGTTTCCCTTTTATCATGTTCCCTTGGAGAACCTTTTAAGTAAATAGTGAGAAGGTTGCATTGTGCACAGTATTATACAATGATTTTGGATTCAGCACCATAAGGAATAAGATTGGCACACTAGACCAGGGGTCGCCAACCTTTCGGACCTCAGGGACCACTAAACTCACAATTTTGAATCCCGTGGACCACTAACAAGATTTTTTTTAAAAAAGGTACAAGGTATACTGTGCATAACTAGTATAACCATAGCTCAGTGTACATTATGTATATATTTACACATTTTTAAGACGTATTTTTTGGAATTAACTTACTGAATGACAGAACTGAGAGAATACTTTCAAATGACAGATGAAGGGTGAGTGCCAACGTTTGAGCTGGAAACAGAGGCAGAAAGTGGGAAAAAAAGAATTGTGTTTAAAAGACCACAAGACTTCCAAGATACCTCCCCAGTTAGAAATTATTCAAAACTACTTATGATCATGGACAGACATTGGAGTCATAGATTAAAGGGACATTAAACCCACATTTTTTCTTTCATGATTTAGAAAGAGAATGCAATTTTAAACATCTTTCTAATTTACTTCTATTATCTAATGTTTTATTCTCTTGATATTCTTTGCTGAAAAGCATATCTAGATATGCTCAGTAGCTGCTGATTGGTTGCTGCACATAGAAGCCTTGTGTGATTGGCTCACCCATGTGAATTAATTTATCTTCAACTAAGGATATCTAAAAAAATGAGGCAAAATAAATAATAGAAGTAAATTGTAATATCGTTTACATTTGTATTCTCTATCTGAATCATGAAAAAAAGATTTTGGGTTTAGTGACCCTTTAAGTTTATATCAGAAAGCTCTCAATATGGATGTAGGCTAACCATGACTGATGTTACTGGCAATTCCTTTAATACTGGTGAGATATGGCTGAACTGCTGGATGGCAATTACTGGAATTCAGGTGGAATAGCTTTGTGCATGGGAAAATTATTAGAATGAAAAATAATTCATATTTAATAATAAAAAAAGAAGATGGGGAGGGGGGGAAGACACACAGTGATGTAATTACAGCTGAAGGAATTAGGAAAACTATTACAAAGACCACAGGTAAAGGGAAGAAAATAAATTAAATATGAGATAATTTTTTTAAAAGTTTTTCTTTTTTTTATATACTTTAATTCCACTATTTTAAGCAAAGACTATACCAATCTCTGCTGGCTTTAGAATGGAAGCATCTTCCTCTGAGCAGTGCGCCGGGAAGGAGTTAAAATTCAATCTAGCTACGCAGGTTGCACAGTATTATGCCACGTGCATAGGGAGATTGTAATTTAACTCTTCCTCCGTCGGTTTTCACTGATGTCCAGCCAGGCACTGTAGGGAGTTGCAGCGCGACGGGGGTGACACCATCAGAGGAGATTATTCCTGCTTGATGGTGTCAAGGACCACCAACATCTTCTCACGGACCACTGGTTGGCAACCGCTGCACTAGACAATATGCAGTGTGCTCGCTAGAGGGCGCACATATGTGTGGACTGAGGTTAAATAGAGTATTGTGTTGCATGCTTGCTGGGAATTGTAGCCTGTAATGCCTGGTGGAAAGTTTGGTGACCTCTAACCTCACGACATGGAAGCCAAACAGAGAGAGGTGATTAAATCTGAGCTGAGGACGATAGAGAACAACACTTATAGCTTGTGAGACCCCGCAGAGCAGCCAGCACCGGCAATATGTACACAACCTCTTCTCACCTCCCACACTGTAAAAAAACATAACCAAGTGCGCCAGCCAATTACAGTTCCGGGTTTTTAGCGACCAATGACTGTGCAGGTTTAGTTTCAGATCTGTCGGTTATGACTAGAGGAAGAGACGTCACCTTTACAAAGTGTGGATGGAGCAGGAGAAACAAAAGGGTTTCTGATCTTCACAGCAGTGTTCCCTCTAAGGCCAGTTTTGTGAGCAGCCCAGCAGTGAAACAGTTATTAAGGTAACCACACCTTTTGGGGGGGTAGTTATCAAGCCGTCAACTTTCCTGCCTTTGCCTGCCCAATACGCCCGCCTAAGCTCGCCTCACATCGCCGCCGCGGACCTGAAAAAATTTGCCTAAGTTATCAAGTAAAGCTGTCAAAAAGCCACGGGGCGATGAGCAGCGGACTGTGACAGTTATCACTCATCCGATCTCGCTGCTCTTCGGCTGTTTGACAGCTTTCTTGCTAGCCTGTCACTAAGCACTCACACTAAACTACACTGTTCTACCCCCTATACCGGCACCCCCGGAGCCCCCCGCAACTAAATAAAGTTACTAACCCCTAAACCGCCGCTCCTAGACCCCGCTGCAAGTCTTATAAATGTATTAACCCCTAAACCGCCGCTCCCGGACACCGCTGCCACCTACATTATACCTAGTAACCCCTATCCTGCCCCCCCTATACCGTCGCCCTCTATAATAAAGTTATTAACCCCTATCCTGCTGATCCCGCACCTCGCCGCAAATAAATAAATAGTTTAACCCCTAAACCGCCGCTCCCTGAACCCACCGCAACCTATATTAAATTTATTAACCCCTATCCTGCCCCCCCTGCACCGTCGCCACCTATAACAAATTTATTAACCCCTATCCTGCCCCCCCTACACCGTCGCCACCTATAATAAATTTATTAACCCCTATCCTGCTGATCCCGCACCTCGCCGCAAATAAATAAATAGTTTAACCCCTAAACCGCCGCTCCCTGAACCCACCGCAACCTATATTAAATTTATTAACCCCTATCCTGCCCCCCCTGCACCGTCGCCACCTATAACAAATTTATTAACCCCTATCCTGCCCCCCACTACACCGCCGCCACTGTAATAAAATTATTAATCCCTAAACCTAAGTCTAACACTAAACCTAACACCCCCCTAACTTAAATATTAATTAAATAAATCTAACTAATATATTATTAACTAAGTTAATCCTATTTAAAACTAAATACCTTTAAAATAAACCCTAATATAGCTACAATATAAATAATAATTATATTGTAGCTATCTTAGGATTTATTTTTATTTTACAGGTACCTTTCAATTTATTTTAACTAGGTACAATAGCTATTAAATAGTTATTAACTATTTAATAGCTTACCTAGCTAAAATAAAGAGAAATGTACCTGTAAAATAAAAACTAACCTAAGTTACAATTACACCTAACACTACACTATACTTTAATAAATTATTCCTATTTAAAACTAAATACTTACCTGTAAAATAAACCCTAAGATAGCTACAATATAATTAATAATTACATTGTAGCTATCTTAGGATTTATATTTATTTTACAGGTAACTTTGTATTTATTTTAGCTAGTTAGAATAGTTATTAAATAGTTATTAACTATTTAATAACTACCTAGCTTAAAGAAATACAAAATTACCTGTAAAATAAATCCTAACCTAAGTTACAATTAAACCTAACACTACACTATCATTACATTAATTAAATAAATTACCTACAAATAACTACAATTAAATACAATTACATAAACTAACTAAAGTACAAAAAATAAAAAAAGCTAAGTTACAAAAAATAAAAAAAATAAGTTACAAACATTTAAAAAAATATTACAACAATTTTAAGCTACTTACACCTAATCTAAGCCCCCTAATAAAATAACAAACCCCCCCAAAATAAAAAAAATGCCCTACCCTATTCTACATTAAAAAAGTTCAAAGCTCTTTTACCTTACCAGCCCTTAAAAGGGCCTTTTGTGGGGGCATGCCCCAAAGAGTTCAGCTCTTTTGCCTGTAAAAGAAAAATACAACCCCCCCCAACATTAAAACTCACCACCCACATACCCCTAATCTAACCCAAACCCCCTTAAAATAACCTAACACTAATCCCCTGAAGATCATCCTACCTTGAGTCGTCTTCACTCAGCCGAGCCACCGATGGAACTGAAGAGGACATCCGGAGCGGCAGAAATGATCATCCAAGGGGCGCTGAAGAAATCTTCCATCCGATGAAGTGATCCTCCAAGCGGCGCTGAAGAAATCTTCCATCCGGGCGATGTCATCTTCCAAGAGGCGCTGAAGAAGTCCTATCCGGGAGAGGTCATCTTTCAAGCCGGGTCTTGAATCTTCATCCCGCCGACGCGGAACATCCTTCTTTCCCGACGGACTACCGACGAATGAAGGCTCCTTTAAGGGACGTCATCCAAGATGGCGTCCCTTCAATTCCGATTGGCTGATAGGATTCTATCAGCCAATCGGAATTAAGGTAGGAAAAATCTGATTTGCTGATTGAATCAGCCAATCAGATTCAAATTCAATCCGATTGGCTGATCCAATCAGCCAATCAGATTGAGCTTGCATTCTGTTGGCTGTTCTGATCAGCCAATAGAATGCGAGCTTAATCTGATTGGCTGATTGGATCAGCCAATCGGATTGAACTTGAATCTGATTGGCTGATTCAATCAGCCAATCAGATTTTTCCTACCTTAATTCCGATTGGCTGATAGAATCCTATCAGCCAATCGGAATTGAAGGGACACCATCTTGGATGACGTCCCTTAAAGGAGCCTTCATTCGTCGGTAGTCCGTCGGGAAAGAAGGATGTTCCGCGTCGGCGGGATAAAGATTCAAGACCCGGCTTGAAAGATGACCTCGCCCGGATAGAAGACTTCTTCAGCGCCTCTTGGAAGATGACATTGCCCGGATGGAAGATTTCTTCAGCGCCGCTTGGAGGATCACTTCATCGGATGGAAGATTTCTTCAGCGCCCCTTGGATGATCATTTCTGCCGCTCCAGATGTCCTCTTCAGTTCCATCGGTGGCTTGGCTGAGTGAAGACGACTCAAGGTAGGATGATCTTCAGGGGATTAGTGTTAGGTTATTTTAAGGGGGGTTTGGGTTAGATTAGGGGTATGTGGGTGGTGGGTTTTAATGTTGGGGGGGGGTTGTATTTTTCTTTTACAGGCAAAAGAGCTGAATTCTTTGGGGCATGCCCCAACAAAAGGCCCTTTTAAGGGCTGGTAAGGTAAAAGAGCTTTGAACTTTTTTAATGTAGAATAGGGTAGGGCATTTTTTTTATTTTGGGGGGGTTTGTTATTTTATTAGGGGGCTTAGATTAGGTGTAAGTAGCTTAAAATTGTTGTAATATTTTTTTAAATGTTTGTAACTTATTTTTTTTATTTTTTGTAACTTAGCTTTTTTTTATTTTTTGTACTTTAGTTAGTTTATGTAATTGTATTTAATTGTAGTTATGTGTAGGTAATTTATTTAATTAATTTAATGATAGTGTAGTGTTAGGTTTAATTATAACTTAGGTTAGGATTTATTTTACAGGTAATTTTGTATTTCTTTTAGCTAGGTAGTTATTAAATAGTTAATAACTATTTAATAACTATTCTAACTAGCTAAAATAAATACAAAGTTACCTGTAAAATAAATATAAATCCTAAGATAGCTACAATGTAATTATTAATTACATTGTAGCTATCTTAGGGTTTATTGTACAGGTAAGTATTTAGTTTTAAATAGGAATAATTTATTTAAGTATAGTGTAGTGTTAGGTGTAATTGTAACTTAGGTTAGTTTTTAGTTTACAGGTACATTTCTCTTTATTCTAACTAGGTAAGCTATTAAATAGTTAATAACTATTTAATAGCTATTGTACCTAGTTAAAATAAATTGAAAGTTACCTGTAAAATAAAAATAAATCCTAAGATAGCTACAATATAATTATTATTCATATTGTAGCTATATTAGGGTTTATTTTAAAGGTAAGTATTTAGTTTTCAATAGGATTAATTTAGTTCATAATAGAAATATTATTTAGATGTATTTAATTAATATTTAAGTTAGGGGGGTGTTAGGGTTAGTGTTAGACTTAGGTTTATGGGTTAATAAATTTATTACAGTGGCGGCGGTGTAGGGGGGGCAGGATAGGGGTTAATAAATGTATTATAGGTGGCGACGGTGTAGGGGGGCAGGATAGGGGTTAATAAATTTAATATAGGTTGCGGGGGTCCGGGAGCGGCGGTTTAGGGGTTAAACTATTTATTTAGTTGCGGCGAGGTGCGGGATCGGCAGGATAGGGGTTAATAAATTTATTATAGAGGGCGGCGGTATAGGGGGGGCAGGATAGGGGTTACTAGGTATAATGTAGGTGGCGGTGGGCTCCGGGAGCGGCGGTTTAGGGGTTAATATGTATAGAGTAGCTTGCGGTGGGCTCCGGGAGCGGCGGTTTAGGGGTTAACATATTTATTATAGTGTCGGTGGGCTCCGGGAGCGGCGGTTTAGGGGGTAATAACTTTATTTAGTTGCGGCGGTGTAGGGGGGACAGATTAGTGGTGTTTAGACTCGGGGTACATGTTAGGGTGTTAGGTGCAGACATCTCCCATAGGAATCAATGGGATGTCTGGCAGCAGCAAACTTGTACTTTCGCTATGGTCAGACTCCCATTGATTCCTATGGGATCCGCCGCCTCCAGGGTGGCGGTTTGAAAACCAGGTACGCTGGGCCGGAAAAGTGCCGAGCGTACCTGCCATTTTTTTGATAACTAGCAAAAGTAGTCAGATTCTGCCGCACTTGTATGCAGAACATCTGTAGTGACGTAAGAATCGATCTGTGTCGGACTGAGTTCGGCGGATCGAAGTTTACGTCACAAAATTCTACTTTTGCCGGTCTCTAGCCGTTGATAACTAAGGCGAATCAGCCTCGCCACAAATACGCTGCGGAATTCCAGCGTATTTGAGGTTGACGGCTTGAAAACTGCCCCCCGTAGTCTGCATTGTGTAGTGTTTGCTAATTGCTGTAATTAACTGTTTCACTGCTGGGCTGCTAACAAAACTGGCCTTAGAGGGAACACTGCTTCACAGTACTGTGTAAAAAAAAAAAAAGGATTTTGCATTGCCGGTATATTACTAATACCGGCACCGGTACCTAAGCGCAAATTACCGGCTGGGTGGCAACCCTATGTTTACCCAGTCCAGTCTGAGAGTGCAGTCCCCTTCTGTGATTTGTGTGTGTGTGTGTATATGTATATGTGTATATATATATATATACATACATACATACATATTTCTCTTGTAAGGTGTATCCAGTCCACGGATCATCCATTACTTGTGGGATATTCTCATTCCCAACAGGAAGTTGCAAGAGGACACCCACAGCAGAGCTGTAATATAGCTCCTCCCCTAACTGTCATACCCAGTCATTCTCTTGCAACTCTCAACAAGCTAGGATGTTGTAGGAGAGAGTGGTTAAATATAGTTAGTTTATTTTCTTCAATCAAAAGTTTGTTATTTTTAAATAGTACCGGAGTTGTGCTATTTTATCTCAGGCAGTAAATAGAAGAAGAATCTGCCTGAGGTTTCTATGATCTTAGCAGGTTGTAACTAAGATCCATTGCTATTCTCACATATGTCTGAGGGGATTACACAGATGAGGTAACTTCAGCGAGAGAATGGCGTGCAGTTTATTCTGCTATCAGGTATGTGCAGTTATAATTTTTTCTAGAGATGGAAAACACTAGAAAATGCTGCTGATACCGGATTAATGTAAGTTAAGCCTGAATACAGTGATTTAATAACGACTGGTATCATGCTTACTCCCAGGGGTAATACCCTTATGATATTGCAATATAAACGTTTGCTGGCATGTTTAATCGTTTTTATATATGCATTGGTGATAAAACTTTATTGGGGCCTAGTTTTTTCCACATGGCTGGCTTAAATTTTGACTAGAAACAGTTTTACTGAGGCTTTCCACTGTTATAGTATAAAAGTTACAGTTGGTGCAGTTAAAATTACAAACTGTGACATCCAGCTTCCCTCAGGAGTCCCCTGTATGCTATAGGACATCTCTAAAGGGCTCAAAGGCTTTCCAAAGTCGTTTATTGGGGAAGGTAGGACCACAGCTCTCTGTGGCAGTTGGTTGTGACTGTAAAAAAACAAAAAACGTCTATTTCGTTTTTTGGATCCGTTTTTTGAACTAAGGGATTAATCATCCATTTGCAAGTGGATGCAATGCTCTGCTAGCCTATTACATACACTGTAAAAATTTTGTTTGATTTACTGCATTTTTTCACTGTTTTTCAAATTCTGACAAAATTTGTTTCTCTTAAAGGCACAGTACCGTTTTTTTATATTTGCTTGTTAACTTGATTTAAAGTGTTTTCCAAGCTTGCTAGTCTCATTGCTAGTCTGTATACACATGTCTGACATAGAAGCAACTCCTTGTTCATTATGTTTAAAAGCCATGGTGGAACCCCCTCTTAGAATGTGTACCAAATGTACTGATTTCAATTTATGCAATAAAGATCATATTCTGTTTTTAAAAAAATTATCACCAGAGGAATCTGACGAGGGGAAAGTTATGCCGACTAACTCTCCCCACGTGTCAGACCCTTTGACTACCGCCCAAGGGACTCACGCTCAAATGGCGCCAAGTACAACTAGGGCGCCCATAGCGTTTACTTTACAAGACATGGCGGCAGTCATGGATAATACACTGTCAGCGGTATTAGCCAGACTACCTGAACTTAGAGGTTAGCGAGATAGCTCTGGGGTGAGAAAAAATGCAGAGCATACTGACGCTTTAAGAACCATGTCTGATACTGCCTCACAATATGCAGAAGCTGAGGAAGGAGAGCTTCAGTCAGTGGGTGATGTTAATGACTCAGGAAAGATACCTGATTCTAATATTTCTACATTTAAATTTAAGCTTGAACACCTCCGCGTGTTACTTAGGGAGGTTTTAGCTGCTCTGAATGACTGTGATACCATTGCAGTGCCAGAGAAATTTTGTAGACTGGATAAATGCTTTGCAGTGCCGGTGTGTACTGATGTTTTTCCAATACCTAAAAGGTTTACACAAATTATTAATAAGGAATGGGATAGACCAGGTGTGCCGTTCTCTTCCCCTCCTATTTTTAGAAAAATGTTTTCCAATAGACGCCACCACACGGGACTTATGGCAGACAGTCCCTAACGTGGAGGGAGCAGTTTCTACTCTAGCAAAGCGTACTACTATCCCTGTCGAGGACAGTTGTGCTTTTTTAGAGCCAATGGATAAAAAATTAGAAGGTTACCTTAAGAAAATATTTATTCAACAAGGTTTTATCCTACAGCCCATTGCATGCATTGCCCCTGTCACTGCTGCTGCGGCGTACTGGTTTGAGTCTCTGGAAGAGGCTTTACAGGTAGAGACTCCATTGGATGACATACTTGGCAAACTTAGAGCACTTAAGCTAGCCAATTATTTTATTTCTGATGCCATTGTTCATTTGAATAAACTAACGGCTAAGAATTCTGGTTTTGCTATACATGCGCGCAGAGCGCTATGGCTTAAATCATGGTCAGCTAACGTGACTTTAAAATCTAAGCTACTTAACATTCCCTTCAAGGGGCAGACCCTATTCGGGCCTGGTTTGAAGGAGATTATTGCTGATATCACGGGAGGAAAAGGTTGTGCCCTTCCTCAGGACAGGTCCAAATCTAGGGCCAAACAGTCTAATTTTCGTGCCTTTCGAAACTTCAAGGCAGGTGCGGCATCAACTTCCTCTAATAATAAACAAGAGGGAACTTTTGCTCAATCCAAGACGGTCTGGAGACCAAACCAGACCTGGAAAAAAGGTAAGCAGGTCAAAAAGCCTGCTGCTGCCTCTAAGACAGCATGAAGGAACGACCCCCTATCCGGTAACGGATCTAGTAGGGGGCAGACTTTCACTCTTCGCCCAGGCGTGGGCAAGAGATGTTCAGGATCCCTGGGCGTTGGAAATTATATCCCAGGAATATCTTCTGGACTACAAAGCTTCCCCCCCAAAAGGGAGATTTCACCTTTCACAATTATCTGCAAACCAGATAAAGAGTGAGGCATTCTTACACTGTGTACGAGACCTCCTAGTTATGGGAGTGATCCATCCAGTTCCAAAGGAGGAACAGGAACAGGGTTTTTACTCAAATCTGTTTGTGGTTCCCAAAAAAGAGGGAACCTTAAGACCGATTTTGGATCTAAAGATCTTAAACAAATTCCTCAAAGTTCCGTCGTTCAAGATGGAAACTATTCGTACCATCCTACCACTGATCCAGGAGGGTCAATATATGACTACAGTGGATCTAAAGGATGCTTATCTTCACATTCCGATACACAAAGATCATCATCGGTTTCTCAGGTTTGCCTTTCAAGACAGGAATTACCAGTTGTAGCTTTTCCCTTTGGATTAGCTACAGCCCCAAGAATCTTTACAAAGGTTCTAGGGTCGCTTTTGGCGGTCCTAAGGCCGCGGGGCATAGCAGTAGCCCCTTATTTAGACGACATCCTGATACAGGCGTCAAACTTCCAAATTGCCAAGTCTCATACGGACGTAGTACTGGCATTTCTGAGGTCGCATGGGTGGAAAGTGAACGAGGAAAAGTGTTCTCTATCCCCACTCACAAGAGTTTCCTTTCTAGGGACTCTGATAGATTCTGTAGAAATGAAAATTTACCTTGACGGAGTCCAGGTTATCAAAGCTTCTAAATTCCTGTTGGGTTCTTCATTCCATTCCGCGCCCTTTGGTGGCTCAGTGTATGGAAGTAATCGGTTTAATGGTAGCGGCAATGGACATAGTGCCGTTTGCACGCTTACATCTCAGACCGCTGCAACTATGCAGGCTCAGTCAGTGGAGCGGGGATTACACAGATTTGGCCCCTCAACTGAATCTGGACCAAGAGACCAGGGATCCTCTTCCCTGGTGGCTATCTCGGGTCCATCTGTCCAAAGGTATGACCTTCGCAGGCCAGATTGGACTATTGTAACAACAAATGCCAGCCTTCTAGGTTGGGGTGCAGTCTGGAACTCCCTGAAGGCTCAGGGATCATGGACTCAGGAGGAGTCTTTCCTTCCAATAAATATTCTGGAACTAAGAGCGATATTCAACGCTCTTCAGGTTTGGCCTCAGTTAGCAACTCTGAGGTACATCAGATTTCAGTCGATCAACATCACGACTGTAGCTTACATCAACCATCGAGGCGGAACAATAAGTTCCCTAGAGATGTTAGAAGTTTCAAAAATAATTCACTGGGCAGAGATTCACTCTTGCCACCTATCAGCTATCCATATCCCAGGTGTAGAGCACTGGGAGGCGGATTTTCTAAGTCGTCAGACTTTTCATCCGGGAGAGTGGGAACTCCATCCAGAGGTATTTGCACAACTGATTCTCTGTTGGGGCAAACCAGAACTGGATCTCATGGCGTCTCGCCAGAACGCCAAGCTTCCGTGTTACGGATCCAGGTCAAGGGATCCCAAGGCGACACTGATAGATACTCTAGCAGCGCCCTGGTCTTTCAACCTGGCTTATGTGTTTCCACCGTTTCCTCTGCTCCCTCGACTGATTGCCAAGATCAAGCAGGAGAGAGCATCGGTGATTCTGATAGCACCTGCGTGGCCACGCAGGACCTGGTATGCAGATCTAGTGGACATGTCATCCTTTCCACCATGGTCTCTGCCTCTGAGAAAGGACCTTTTACTTCAGGGTCCTTTCAACCATCCAAATCTAATTTCTCTGAGGCTGACTGCCTGGAGATTGAATGCTTGATTTTATCAAAGCGTGGCTTCTCCGAGTCAGTTATTGATACCTTAATACAGGCACGAAAGCCTGTCACCAGGAAAATTTAGATATCTTTATTGGTGTGAATCCAAAGGTTACTCATGGAGTAAGTTCAGGATTCCTAGGATTTTATCTTTTCTCCAAGAAGGTTTGGAAAAAGGATTGTCAGCTAGTTTCTTAAAAGGACAGATTTTTGCTCTGTCTATTCTTTTGCACTAGCGTCTGGCAGATGTTCCAGACGTTCAGGCATTTTGTCAGGCTTTAGTTTGAATCAAGCCTGTGTTTAAACCTATTGCTCCACCATGGAGCTTAAACTTGGTTCTTAAGGTTCTTCAAGGAGTTCCGTTTGAACCTCTTCATTCCATAGATATCAAACTTTTATCTTGGAAAGTTCTTTTTTTTTTTAGCTATTTCCTCGGCTCGTAGAGTCTCTGAGCTATCTGCCTTACAATGTGATTCTCCTTATCTGATTTTTCATACGGATAAGGTAGTCCTGCGTACCAAACCTGGGTTCTTACCTAAGGTGGTATCTAACAAGAATATCAATCAAGAGATTGTGGTTCCATCCTTGTGTTACACAATCTGGACGTGGTCTGTGCTTTAAAGTTTTACTTACAAGCTACTAAAGATTTTCGTCAAACATCTGCTTTGTTTGTTGTCTACTCTGGACACTCTGGACAGAGGAGAGGTCAAAAGGCTTTGGCAACCTCTTTTTCTTTTTGGCTAAGAAGCTTAATCCGCTTAGCCTATGAGACTGCTGGACAGCAGCCTCCTGAAAGGATTACAGCTCATTCCACTAGAGCTGTGGCTTCCACTTGGGCCTTTAAAAATGAGGCTTCTGTTGAACAGATTTGCAAGGCGGCGACTTGGTCTTCGCTTCATACTTTTTAAAAATTTTACAAATTTGATACTTTTGCTTCTTCGGAGGCTATATTTGGGAGAAAGGTTTTACAGGCAGTGGTTCCTTCCATTTAAGTTCCTGCCTTGTCCCTCCCTTCATCCATGTACTTTAGCTTTGGTATTGGTATCCCACAAGTAATGGATGATCCGTGGACTGGATACACCTTACAAGAGAAAACACAATTTATGCTTACCTGATAAATTTATTTCTCTTGTGGTGTATCCAGTCCACGGCCCGCCTTGTCATTTTAAGGCAGGTAATTTTTAAATTTAAACTACAGTAACCACTACACCCTATGGTTCCTCCTTTCTCGGCTTGTTTTCGGTCGAATGACTGGCTATGACAGTTAGGGGAGGAGCTATATTACAGCTCTGCTGTGGGTGTCCTCTTGCAACTTCCTGTTGGGAATGAGAATATCCCACAAGTAATTGATGATCCGTGGACTGGATACACCACAAGAGAAATAAATTTATCAGGTAAGCATAAATTGTGTTTTTATAATACTGTTCAATACGGAAATTTATAGCTGATCACTAAACAATTATATTAATTTAATAGCACACTATGCTTATGTATAAAACACAATCATTTAAAGGCTCTAATAATAATTATAATTTTTTTTCAGATGCAACACATGTTGGAATGAATTGTATTGTTTTCTAAATATAGATCCCCAAGATCCCTTGCATGAAATTAATTGAAAAGACACAATATTACTATACATTTTATTGAGTAAAATAAAGAATAAACATTTTTTTCAGGGCATTCCTCATTCTATCATAGGGTTGTTCTTAAAGAGATATTCTGCCTATGGGAAATAAAGACACAAAAAAATGTTAAGATGGAGAAAAGTTTCAATATATTGTTCACTTTCATTGAAAAGAATATAACTATTTAAGGACTGGTGGTACTTAAAGGGAAAGTAAACCCAATTTTTATCTTTCATGATTCAGATAGAGCATGCAATTTTAATCAACTTTCTAATTTACTCCTAGGGGTCGATTTATGAAGCCGCGAATTCTCCTTCCGACCCACTCCGCTTTAGTTCCACCGGAAGCGGAAGTTAAGAAGCAGCGGTCCTAAGAACGATGCTCCTTAACTCGTCCGCTACCTCTGAGGTGGCGGACAGCAATCAGCACGATCAAATACGATTGAATTGATTGACAACCCCTGCTAACGGCCAATTGGCCGTGAATCTGCAGGGGGCGGTATTGCACAGTTCACAAGAACCGCTGGTGCAATGATAAATGCGTGGACATTGTATCATGTCCGTCCGCACAATAATAATTTGACCCCCTATTATCAAATTTTCTTCGTTCTCTTGCTATTTTTATTTAAAAAGCAGGAATGTAAAGCTTGTGTGCTGGCCCAATTTTGGTTCAGAACCATGGTGCTGAACCAGGGTGCTGAACCTAAAAAAGTTTATATTCCTGCTTTATAAATAAAGATAGCAAGAGAACGAATAAAATTTGATGATAAAATTAGAAAGTTTCTTAAAATTGCATGCTCTATCTGAATCATTAAAGAAAAAAATTAGGTTTAGTATCCCTTTAACAAGTTAATAATCATAAAATCAGTCATGATGATGTTTGAACCAGACTGGTTATATCCCATATCCCCAAATGTCATATATAAAAATAATTAGGAGAAAATAATTTAGCTTTCTTCTGATTTAAAACATTCATACATATATTATTTAAAAAATATATACGAGTGTGTAGTCAGGCTTAGCACACACTATTCAAAATTGTTGCATTTCAAAAGGCTAGATTATCAATTTGCCAACAAACAGGGGCCTATTTATGAAAGGCCTGTCAGACATGATCTAACATTGCGGATCATGTCCGACAGACCTCGCTGAATGCGGAGAGCGTATCAGCATTGCACCAGCAGCTCTTGTAAACTGCTGGTGCAACGCCGCCCCCTGCAGATTTGCGGCCAATCAACCGCTAGCAGGGGGTGTCAATCAACCCGATCGTATTCGATCAAGTTGAATTGCTGCAATGTCTGTCTGTCTCCTCAGAGCAGGCGGACAGGTTATGGAGCAGCGGTCTTTAGACTGCTGCTTCATAACTGGTGTTTCTGGCAAGCCTGAAGGCTCACCAGAAACACGGGGCTTCAAACTCCATACGGAGCTTGATAGATATGCCCCATACTCCTCATCCTAAATTTGTTCCCTGTATTTACCAATGCAGGGTTTGTTTTGTAAAAGAAAAGGTGCCGGTACTCATTGATTGATATATTCTGCTCAATAAGCAAGGAGACAAAGTTATTTACAATGCTTGCTATATTTTGCAGCTCCCTCTTGTAAAAACTAGAGTATTTACATGATGATTACAAATGTTACCTGTTATAAGATGGCAGAGGTGGTACTCAGTGGTGGAGAGCACCCCCACAAAAAGCCCTGTATGTAGATATAGATATATATAGATATACAGTATATGTGTGTGTGTGTATGTATATATATATATATATATATACACAATTGTTTATTTGCATAAGCTCTTTTACAAACAAAAGCTTTTGCAGACTCCAACCACTAAAAAAGAAACTTTGTCAAGACTGAAGTGTAGTAAATAAATCTTATACACATAGTTTAGAAATAAAAAAAGGATCCAATGGCACTACTGATTTATGTTATTAACTCTTCAGCCCCCTTGTATAATAAAAAACAGTGAATTATTATGGGGGGTGTAGGTGCTGTGTGTATTATTTAAAGCTACACAAGTAAAAGAGAGGAAAGAGACCTACTCTTGAAAAGAATACACATATAGCACTCTTGGGGTTTTGTGAAATATCTTACAGCTAGACTAGCTGATGAAAAAGACGGCAAACCATGTCAGGGACGCTAACGAATTGGTGAGGAATCCTAGGAGCTCCTGTGTTTTTAGTTTGCCTTAGGCTTACCTAACAATTACTGTAGTATATTTATTTACTCTCATATTGGAGTGACTCTATTCTACTACACTGTGGTTGTGTAGCGACTGTCAGGGTTTTTTCCCTGTTTTGTTTGCCATGTGCTGCTGGCAGCCATTTTTCTCACCTCTCTTGCTGACTATGGTGCATTGTGGGGGATGCTGCTCATTTCCTACACTTCCTTTTATGGCCAGACTGGTGTGCATCATCCGAGTAAGACAGGATGTAGTCTCAGAATTGTGATGTCATCACTTATTATTTAAAGGGGCTCTGTTCATTATGCTTTGCCTTTGCGTTGTCTCAGACCTGTTTGTGAGAGTTCCTGTGTATTACCTGGCTCCCTGACGTCCTTCCTGGTTCCTGATCCCTGGCTTGTTCCTGACTCTGCTGTGTTCCTTGTTCCTGATTCCGGGTCGTCTGACTATTTGTTTTGGCTCTTGACTCGGCTCGTCTGACTACCAGCTCTGGTTTTGACTCCAGGCTTGTTATTTGACTTGTGGACTTTTTATTATTTTTTGCTATTAATAAAGGTGTGATTATTTTTGCACTTCTCGTCTCAGTCTGATTCCTGGCACCCTTACAGCGTCACAGTTACTTATATCAGTATAATTACTCCGGGTGAACCTGTTCAAATCATTGGTAATCCAACAGAATTAAGTAGAAAGTATTGTCCCTTATGTTACAAACTCACTATAGCAACATGGAGCCAAACATCTAAGCGATATCGCAAGGGGTTATTCTATTTACTAGATCTCGCAAGTTTATAAGCATAATGTTTATTCCACTAGGCTTTTTGTTCTATTAAAGCTACAGTACCAATATATTAAGTGATATACGATCTTGTAGATACACTCTACACTGTTACATTTGTCTGACAGCCTTGCTAGTTGCAAAAGGCATAAATCAATACAACTTGTGAAACACAAACGTTCTACTTATGAACGTGACTCCAAACCCCTACATAAGCTTTATCTGTAGTAACCCTTTGACCTACAGTGACATCCTTGAGGTTAATTTACCTCATGATATAGGACAATTTAAGTTACAGTCAGTTACAATCTATTATTCACTATAATCTACCCAGAGGCAACATAACTAGATATATATAATCTACATTGGGTTAAACTGAGTTGGTCTCACAACCTATCAGTAAATTATAATATAAACTACACTCCACATGCACATGCACTATACTACTCTAGGTTCCTAAGTGTGTTTTTAAATATTTTCCTATTTTATTTATAACTTAATAAAAGTTAAGTTTTATTTTATCTTTCCCACCAGTTGATTATCATGTAAGCTGTCAATTGTACATCAGCTAATCTAGCTGTAAGATATTTCACAAAACCCCAAGAGTGCTATATGTGTATTCTTTTCAAGAGTAGGACTCTTTCCTCTTTTTTACTTGTGTAAATCTTATACACTGTTGCCATAAAGTGCTAAAGACAGATCCATGATCCTGTGCTCGCTTAAACATACCTAGGTTAATTCTTCAACATAGGACACCAAGAAAAAAAAGTACATTTCACAGTAAACACCTTATAAATACTAAACATTTTTGTTGTGCATAGCTAAACATTTTATATAAAAATATCAAGGGGTTTACTGTCCCTCTAACTGGATTTTTTCTGAATCATTAACCACTTAAAGACCAACTCTATACAGGGTACGTCGCTAGCCGATGTACAGCATTGAAGTCCTGGGCTATTACAGCAGAGGTCTTCCTGACAGCGGCAAGACTGCGCTATTTCTGCATGCCCCACGAGTGAGGTAGTGCAAAAATAGCAGTATGGAGGCCACCCCAGGCTAACGATCACAGAGACTGGGTTTCCCTGTGATCGCATGACTGTGCGCAGAGATCAGCGTGGCTCTCATGCTGTTGCTGGATGCCTGCACGTGAGGCATCTGGCAACAGTGCAGTAACAGTCAAGTTCGACTGATACTGTGCATACAATCACTGTGATTGTATACTATAAAAGCATCCTGGATAGCAGCATGCTGCAATGAATGGTGGTATCAGGCTCTGTGGCCAATCACTGAATGCCTCACTCCCTAGGCAGTCCAGTGATGCTCAAAATAAGTTTCTTATGGTCATGTGATCAATGTCACAGTGATCACATGTTAAAAAAGATTACGTTTATTTTAATACAGTATATTTACTTTTTTTTTCTTTAATATTTTAATAAAAAAACAATATTTATGCTTACCTGATAAATGTATTTATTTTTTCGGATAGGGTGAGTCCACGGCTTGAGTAATTACTCTTGGGAATATCACTCCTGGCCAGCAAGAGGAGGCAAAGAGCACCACAGTTAAACTGCTAAGTATCACTCCCTTACCCACAACGCCCAGTCATTCGACCGAAGGGAAATGCAGAAAAAGTAAAGGTGAAGAGGTGCCTGAGGTTATAGTCAAAAGAACTGTCTTAAAATAAAGGGTGGGGCCATGGACTCACCATATCCGTAAAGAAATACATTTATTAGGTAAATATAAATTTTGTTTTTCTTTCCTAAGATATGGTGAGTCCACGGCTTGAGTAATTACTGTGGGAACCAATACCCAAGCTAGAGGACACGGATAAATAGGGAGGGACAAGACAGGCAGTCCTAAACAGAAGGCACCACCGCTTGAAGAACCTTTCCCCCAAAAGAAGACTCAACCGAGGCAAAAGTATCAAATTTGGAAAATTTCAAAAAAGTATGTAGAGAAGACCCAAGTTGCAGCCTTGCAAATTTGTTCCACAGAAGCTTCATTTTTGAAAGCCCAAGAAGAGGAAAAAGCTCTTGTGGAATAAGCCGTCATTTTCTCAGCAGGCTGCTGTCCAGCAGTCTCCTAAGACAAAGGAATTATACTTCGTAACCAAAAAGAAAGAGCAGTAGCTTTCTGTCCTTTACGTTTCCCAGAGAAACAGACAAAGAGGGCAGAGGACTGGCGAAAATCAATAGTCGCCTGTAAGTAGAATTTAAGAGAACGTACAACATCCAAATTGTGTAACAAACATTCTTTGGAACAAGAAGGATTAGGACACAGAGAGGGAACAACAATTTCCTGATTGATATTTCTTTTTTTTTTTGAATATAATATTTATTTGGAACTCACAAACATAATTACAGTACATAGTCACTATCCAACAGAAATTCAGCGGATAAACAATAACATAAAAAAAACAAGAAATCTCTTGTACAAAAGTTGGAATAGGACTAGATATAACATAACATCATCTTAGCTGTGATTTTCACAGGTTTTTCTTTTTTTACCCCCCCCCCCTTTTTTCAATTCACACTGAACAGTGTGATACAGCTGATAAAAAAAAAAAAAAAAGAAAAAGCCCTTGAGTTGAACTAAATTACTTCCCCATCATTAACAATCCAGGTAGAAGGGAACAAACCTACTAACACTAGTTCTGCAAAGCTAATAGATGATAAAAACGGGAAAAGGATCTGTTTTTGTATAGGGAGGGAGAATGACTTAATAACTGGACACCATCCTGATAGAAAGTTCTTGATTCTCTTATCTGATGCATCCTGCAAGTGATAAGATTCAAACACTATTTGCTCCTGTATTGATTTAATAATCTCCACAAACCCTGGAACTCTCTTAGCTATCCAATGTTTTAATATAATAGTATTAACAACCCCTATCCAGTGACTATCTCTGGTATTTAATGGAGATATCAGAAGGATAATATCTTGTAACTTCAAAAATAAAGATATTTTAAAATGTTGGTTAATCCAATAGGTGATTTTCGACCAAAGTTGATTAATTTTAGGGCAAAACCAAAACATGTGTAGCAGGTCGGCTCTAGCATACGAACATCTAGGGCAGCTACTTGAACTATTTGGATAAAATTTAGCAATTTTCAGTGGATATAGATAAAAATTATTGATAAGCTTCATGTGGGATTCTTTCCAGCCCATAGAGACCTTACATTTCTTTGAAATAGAAAAACTCTGTTTAATACTCTCATGATCAACATCTGGGATATGAGGAGACCAGAAATTACAGATCTTATCCAGATATACTTGACTCTGTTTTGACAACATAATGTCATACATTAATGAAATCGATGTGTCCCCTACAGAGAATTTCTGTAAGAGTACTCTAACCTCAGACCAGGCAACTGATAAAGGGAAAAGCCAATTTTGAGCGGAAATATAGTGTCTGACCTGGAAGTATGCGAACAAATTAGATCTAGGAAGATCATATAGCTGAAAAAGAGATTCCACTGTAGACATCTGGTGATTTCCATCTAGTAGCTGTTTTATTAGGTTTAACCCTCTTTCAGCCCATACTTTGAAGACTTTTTGATAGATACCTGGGCTATTACTATATTCTTAAATGATATGAGAGAAGCAACGTTAGACGGTAACTGTTGCGGTTTACAATGGAGTATAGCCTTTAAGGCAAAAGGATATATTAACGAAGTCTCTTCCTCAATAGAAGAGACTATATTAGCATCTGTGATCCAATCACAAGCAAATTTGATTAACGTGGCTATATTGTATAACTTAACATCAGGGAGTGATAAGCCCCCTGTGGATGACTTCTGCATAAATCTAGCCAAAGCGATACGGGGTTTTTTATCCTTCCATAAGAATTTCGAAATATATCCATACAATTTCCTAATGTCCTTATTCATAATGAATATAGGAAGATTTTGGAGTGGATAGAGAAGACGAGGAAAGATAATTGTTTTGATCAGATTCACCCTGGCCGTTAAAGCCAATGGGAATGCAGCCCATAAATGAAGATCTAATTAGATTTTTTGAAACAAGGGCAAATAATTTGCTGAGTACCAAAATTTAGGATTCTTGTGCAAAACCAGGCCAAGATATTTAATGGCATTAACCATTTTGAATGGGGTTTTGACAATGGGACAGGTCGATTTACCTAGGCACATCAATTCACTTTTTTCCAAATTAACCTTGTATCCTGAAAATGAACTAAATTCTTTAAGGAGTTGCAGTAATGTTGGGATAGATTGGTGAATATCCTCCAAATAAACCAGTATATCATCAGCATATAACAACACTTTTAACCGTTGAGAGCCAAGGGGGATCCCCTGTAAGCTATCCCTTAATCTGATTGCGAATGGTTCCAACGCCAGATTAAACAATAATGGGGATAACGGACAACCTTGTCTGGTGCCCCGTTGCAACATTATCTGAGAAGAACGCTCCCCATTTATCAATAGATAGGAAATAGGTTTAGCATAAATTCTGTTGACAAACTGCACAAAGTTTCCTTTAAACCCAAACCTTTCAAGTGACCGAAATAGGTGTTCCCAGATAATAGAATCGAATGCTTTAGTAGCATCTAACGTAAGTACCGCACTATGTTGTAGTGACAAGTTTTTATGACCTTGGTCAATATTCCAAGCATAATCCAAAAAGGTAGTAACTTTACGGAAGTTCTTAATTGGGTTCCTAGCAGTCATAAACCCCGACTGGTCAGGATGTATAAGATTCTGTAGACAACGAGACAATCTTGCCGCTATAATAGCGGCAAAAATCTTATAGTCGGTGTTTAACACCGAAATTGGTCTGTATGAGGCTAAATCTTCCGAATCTTTGCCTTTTTTCAGAATCAAAGAGATGTTTGCAGCAGAAAAATATGAAGAGATTGGATTGTCTGAAACATAATAGATATTAAATAGATTTTCCAGTATCAAAAGCAACTCTTCCTTTAGACACTTATAGAATTCTGCAGGAAACCCATCTGGGCCTGCAGCCTTATTCAATTTCAAATGGTCAATTGCATTACCAATCTCTGTACGAGAAATGGGGTCATTCAATGCAGCCAATTCTTCAGATTGAATTATTGGTAATTGAATCTTGGACCAGAAAACCTCTTGCTCAGCATGGTTTATATTGACTGATGCATATAACTGTTGATAATAATTAAAGAATACTTCCCCAATTTCTTTGGAATTAGTATATCTAGAGTCCCGATATTTAATAGCTGGAATAAGATTTTTTTTTTTCCTACTTTTGGTGAGCCTCGCAAGGTGTTTTGCATGAAACCCTCTGTAATGTCGATTTATTTTTATTTCCTCTATCTGAGATTTTTGCTTTAAAAAAAGGTCTCTCTCTTTTCTGAATCCCAAATATACTTCCCAATTGGTCGAGGAAGGATCAATCTGAACTCTCCTGAATGCATTCTTTACCTTATTGGAGATTTGGAATTCTCTATCCTTAATCTTCTTGTCTCGTCGTTTTGTGTATGCCGTGATCTCCCCCCGCAAGACCGCTTTTGACGCCTCCCAAAATATTTCCACTTTATTCCTATAATTAGCATTAAACCTACCATATTCCAGCCATTTCTGTTTCATCCAAGAACAAAATCTAGGATCAGAATATAGGAACCTAGGGAAGCAAAATACAGCCTTGCTGGATTTACTCCTACCGTTCGAGGGAAAATACAATGAAATAATTGCGTGGTCCGAGACTAGAATCTCTGCAATTTCTGTCTCCAGTTTCCAAACAGATAAAGATTCCGAGACTAAGAACAGATCTATCCTAGAAAAGGTCCTATGGGCTTTAGACTCGCACGTGAAAGCCTGAAGATCCGGGTTTTGGATTCGCCAAATATCAACCAGATTTAATTTGTACAGAAGTTTTTAAAAAATTTAGCATTTTTTTTATATAGAGACATGTTTTTATTGGAGAATCGGTCTAGTTCTGGGTATAAGGTCATATTGAAATCTCCACACAACACTAGATTTTCCCCTTTAAACGGGTATAACTTACTTTGGATTTTTCTCCAAAATTCTGCCGAGAATTGGTTAGGGGCATAGATATTACAAAATATGAATCTTGTATTCATAATACTAATTTGGAGTATAATAAATCTAGCAGAGGGATTGATTTCAGTTTTAATAATCTTATATTCAAGCTCTTTATGAATTAATACCACCACTCCCGCTTTTTTACTGGTACCTGAAGAGGTGATAACCTCTCCTACCCATTTAATCTTAAGCTTAGCAGCCTCTTGCTCGTTAAGGTGCGTTTCCTGTAAAAACACTAAGTCCGGTTTATGTTTAGCCAAAATTTTAATAATTAATTTGCGTTTAACCGGGGAAGAGATCCCCCCCACATTCCAGGATAGTGTCTTAACTCCTTCTACCATCATCCTTTCCTATGTACACCATCATTAAACAGGGGAAAGAGAGAAGAAAAAAAAAAAAAAATTAAAAAAAGTAAGTCCAGACTTAACATTGATCATAGTTAACAAAATAAACTCTTTTTTTTTTTTTGCCATTTTCCCTCATGCATACTCTAACAAAGCTGGATACCTAAACTGTGATATAAAACCAACTAATCCGCCAGAGCTCTGCTGGTCGGATTATGAGTTTGATCTGGTATGCCATCATACGCCTTAATAAAATCTTTAACCTCGTTAATTTCACTGAACGAGTGTCTTGTTCCCTTATCCTCCACTACAATTCTAGCTGGATAAAGTAGTCTCGCTTTTAAACCTTTATTTATGAGCTGGGTGCAATATGGGGCCATCCCTTTCCTCCTGGAGGAAGTCTCAGAAGAGAAATCCTGAAACAAAAGAATCTTGCTGTTACCAAATGTTGGAGGGTCAGTTTTTTTGAACCATTTTAATATATCCACTTTATCCTGAAATTTTAAAAACTTGCATATAGCCATTCTTGGTCTTGCAAACCCATTCTCTGCCACTCTCTTCGGGCCCACCCTGTGCGCCCTTTCAATTATTAGAGGTAGGGACTGAGCTGGCATACCCAAGGCCTGTGGTAATGTAACAGACATAAATTTACTTATGTCATCAAATTCAGGTAATTCGGGCAGGCCTATAATCCTGATGTTATTGCGCCTGGAGCGATCTTCAAGATCCTCCAGGCGCAATTGCATACTATCTATTTTGGCCTGTTGTTTTCGAGAAGCTGCCTCATAGCTATTTGCCTGATCTTCCAATAAAGAGATTCTATTCTCGGCTTCGACCATTCTGGCTGAGAATTGTTTAACCTCTGAAGAGAGTACCCCTATTTCTGTAACTATAGTGCCCAATTCCTTTTTGATTACCTCGAATTGGGGGGAGAATATAGCTGAAAGCTGTCCAATCAATACCTGTGTATCGATGACTGACGGCGCAATGTCCGTCACCACATCGATACTGGTATCTGCCATTTTGACTTTTTTGTCCTTGGGCTTCACAGGCATCTTAGGTGAATTAGCTCTCACCTGTGACACAAACTTATCCATTAAGTGCAATACACAAAAAGAAAATAAATCTGGCCAGTACCCCACACTGACAAACTAGGGTCTGGCTCTTGATGTGAGTGTGGTTGTGATTAATCAAAACACTGGGGTAGTGGACCCCAAGATCCACAGAAGAAAAACCCTTCTCCTATGTGTGTGAGAAGAAAAAAAAAAAAAAAACAAACAGAAAAAGAAAGTGTAATTATATAAGTGAAAAATTCCCCTGTGAATTCGGTGGCAGTTAGCTGCCTCTATATAAAAAGGAGAGAAAAAATAAATAAATAAATAAAATAATAATCAGAGGGTCAAGGACCCACTAGTGAAAAGTGCTGAAGGCCTGTGCCCTGTTTAACGTTCACTGAATCTCAAAAAGAAATAAACGATCAGAATACCAGCTCAACTCCACCAATTCTATTATCAATAGTCTGGTACTTTTGTTCACTCGAAAATAGATTCTCTAATCTTACAGTTAAACAATTATTTCTGCACATACAATCTTCACAAACCTACAGGTGTTTTTTTCTTTTTTTTTTTAAGATCTGACCATGATCTAGCCATGTACTGGTTTGAATTGAATTTAAGAGCGAGAAACACATTTAACGGAGTATTAGGATAGAAAACAATATTTAGCCTTTAAACACAGTAATGTCCCACTTTACATTAGACTTTTTAAAGCATATAAGAGCTTATTAGAAACATTAATGCTTTAGTATCAAGAATCCCCTCATACAGCAGAAAGAGAAAAAAAAATAAAAAAAAAATCCTCAAATAACTTTTCTTATAATGTTGCTGCGTGAGGATACTTAGCAGAATAACAAACTTGTGCAGCTACCACAATTCTTTTGGGCTCTATACCTCTCGCTATCAAGCCCTGGGGAACACAATGTTAGTCACTGTTTGTTAAGTATTCAGTCCCTGGATAAAAAGATCCCATGTATGCCTGTAGCTCCAGCTCTCAGTCACACAGTTAGGCTTAACATAGCAATCCTTTGGAAAACGGAACAAATGATTAGGGGACCCAGTCCTAAATATCCAGTGCACTCCTTTTAAACCATCCACAGCTAAGACATTGACTTATTTCGCCCGGCAAGGCCTTGCAACCAAACAGCTCAGTCAGTGTCGTGTGCTTACGATCTCTGCAGGGACATAAACAGCACAGTTCTTTATATAATACCCGCCAGGGCTTACCAGAGTGCTGTTGCCAGGTAGGGTTGAAATGCCTCCCAATCTCTCTTCCGTAAGTTCACCGCCTGCTCCGGATCAACAGTACTCCCCAAGTCGGGGGAGCTCCACTGAGTTTGCCACTGCGGTGGCGGTGCTTAGCATTCGGATCCCTCCGCGCGCTTCCAGCACCTCCCCCTGCAGCTTCTCTGAGTTCCGGACAGTGCGGTCAGCCTCCTCTATCCCCAACAGGTAGGCAGCTTACCTATGATGGTAGGTTGCGGGTAAAAACCCTCTGTATGCTCTTGATACGACTGTGCACCAGGGCACACTGATAACTCCTGGACTTTTATGAAGGGGTGTGAAGTAGCGGTTCTACCGCTGGCCTAACCGGCCTCTGTGATTTCCTCCTCAGGCTGTCATACAGCCAAATTTCAGCCCTGCTGAACCCCACTTATGTCGGGGGCTATGAGGCAGTGAGTAGGGGCAGTGATTGTAGACACTAGGTCGGAACGCCGACATGGAGCATGCTGCTGTTGAGCTCCGCCCTCAGACCGGAAATCACCCTTCCTGATTGATATTTCTATTAGAAACAACCTTAGGAAGGAAACCTAACTTAGTAGGAAGAACCTCCTTATCGCCATGAAAAATAAGATAAGGGGAATCACACTGCAGAGCTGAGAGTTCCAAGACTCTTCGAGCAGAAGAGATAGTAACAAGAAACAAAACCTTCCAAGATAACAACTTAATGTCTATGGAATGCAACGGCTCAAATGCAGCCAGGTGTAAAACTTTAAGAACAAGGTTAAGGCTCCAAGGAGGATCAACATACTTCACACCAATAAAGATATTTACACCATATCTTATGTTAAATATTTCTAGTAACATGCAGTAAGTAACTCTTTGCAAGTTCCTAACTGCTTTAAAGCCACCACAACCCGACTGCAAGGAATGACGTGGAATACGGCTATACCCCAAAACTTGCTTGTAGATGAAATCAAAATTTTTCTTCAGACATCTAAACTTCACCTCCTCCATACACCAAAGGCAAAGAGAATGACTGGGGGTTGTGGGTGAGGGAGTGATACTTAGCAGTTTAACTGTGGTGCTCTTTTCCTCCTCCTGCTGGCCAGGAGTGATATTTCCAACAGTAATTACTCAGACAGTGGACTCACCATATCTTAGGAAAGAAGTGTATTTTGTTACATAGAAACATAGATATTGATGGCAGATAAGAGCCATAGGCCCAGCAAGTCTCCCCGATATTACCTAACAGTATAAACTTATCTAGTTTGTAGGATAGCCTTATGCTTGTCCCAGGCATTTTTCAACTCCCCAACAGTGTTTGTCATTACTACCTCTTGAGGAAGTGTATTCCATAAATCAATCACTCTTTCTGTAAAGAAGTGCTTCCTCAAATTACTCCTGAATCTACTACCCTTCATCTTGAGATCATGACCCCTTATTCTTGAATTTTCCATTTTATGTAAAATACCCACAGTCACAGTTTTTACTAAGCCCTTAAACATACTTGAAAGTTGCTATCATATCACCTCTTCCCATTCTCTCTTCTAAGCTATACATATTTAGGTCATTAAGCCTATCCTGGTAAGTTTTATTTTTTAGACCATGTACCATTTTGGTAGCCCTCCTTTGCACAGATTCAAGTTATGCCCTCCAAAACTGCACACAATACTCAAGATGAGGCCTAACTAATGATCTATAAAGTGGCATAAGAACCTTACTATTTCTGCTGCAAATACCTCTACCAATAAATCCAAACATTCTGCTAGCCTTACTCGCTGCATTACTACATTGTTTACTAAGTTTTAAATCATCTGAAATAATAATTCCCAAGTCCTGTTCCTCATCTGTAACAGTGAGTAAAGTGTCATTGAGTCTGTAATTAACATTTGGATTTTTCTTCCCTAAATGCATTATTTTACACTTTGCTGTGTTAAACTTTAGATCCCAGTCGTTTGTCCTATCATCCAATTGTTGTATATCACTTCTCATTTTGTCTACCCCCCTGGAGCATCCACTCTGTTACAAATTTTTGTATCATCTGCAAACAGACATACTTTCACCTGTAGCCCTTTGCTGATATCACAGATAAATATGTTAAACAAAACAGGCCCCGGAAATGACCCCTGAGGAACACCACTACTAACAGCCCCCTCTGCTGAATGAACTCCATTTACTAAGACACTTTTGTTTTCTGTCCTTAAGCCATTATTCCACCCAGTTCACAATGTTTGAGTCTAGACCAAGGAGATACAATTTGTGAATTAGTTTATTGTGTGGGACGGTGTCAAATGCTTTGCTGAAATCTAGATATGCTACATCAACTTCTCCACCATTGTCTAATACTTGTGTTACATAAAAACTAACTGGCCTGTAGTTACTAGATTCCTCTCTACTGCCGTTTTTATGAAGAGGTATTACATTTACTATTCTCCAATCTGGGACAGCTCCTGATAATAGTGACTGATTAAACAGATTAGTTAATGGGACAGTTAACACTGATCAAAGTTCTTTTAAAACCCTTGGATGAATATTATCAGGACCCACTGCCTTTTAATTTATTTTTGATAATGCTAACAAAACCTCATCCTCTGTAAAAAGATTAGTGTTAAGCTTGTTTCTATTTTTCGTAGCATCCCTTAATGTAGACATTCTATCTTCACAATCTTTTGTGAAAACAGAACATATTTTAATAAAGTGTTTTTTTTTTTTTGTTTAGCCAATCAGAGCTGACTCCATGGTAAATTCACGTGTATGAGCTAAATGTTATCTATATGAAACACGTGAACTAATGCCTTCTAATGGTGAAAAACTATCAAAATGCATTTAGATTAGAGGCGGCCTTCAAGGTCTAAGAAATTAGCATATGAACCTCCTAGGTTTAGCTTTTAACTAAGAATACCAAGAGAACAAATTGTTGATAAAAGTAAATTGGAAAGTTGTTTAAAATGACATGCCCTATTTGAATCATGAAAGTGTTTTTTTTTTTACTTGACTGTCCCATTAGGAATGGAAACTGGGAAAAAAACTCAGTCTTTAAGGGGTTAAATATCTTAACATGAACAAAAACATGTTGAGGATATTAATGAATACTTATCTTACCAAGTAATCAACAGGATCTTCTGGTCTGACCTTACAACACTCATTCAGCCCCTGTATGATGGTTGGCATAACATTTTTCATTAAATAATTTCTTAAAGGTACAGACTGGGCTTCCAGTAACTCTTGTTCTTGGCGTTTTACTTCCTCAAGACGTTTGTTCTGCAACAGAAAAGTGCAATACAAGAAAAATGGTTTTGATGTTTGTGCGTAAACATGAATATTATAAGCAACATGGAACCTAAGTTTGCTGCAATGCATTTACCCACAGTATATCTAAAATTAAAAGGACATTAAAGGACCATTAAATAAAGTACAGCTGCATAATCAAGTAGTACATAATAAAAAGACAATGCCATAGCACTCTCTGAATTTTAAATGAGCAGTATTTCTTTTTCTGACAATTTTAAAAAAAACATAATTTATGCTTACCTGATAAATTTATTTCTCTTGTAGTGTATCCAGTCCACGGATCATCCATTACTTATGGGATATTAACTCCTCCCCAACAGGAAGTGCAAGAGGATTCACCCAGCAGAGCTGCTACACAGCTCCTCCCCTAACTGCCATTACCAGTCATTCGACCGAAAACATGCAGAGAAAGGAAAACCATAGGGTGCAGTGGTGACTGTAGTTTAATGGAAAAATTACCTGCCTTAAAATGACAGGGCGGGCCGTGGACTGGATACACTACAAGAGAAATAAATTTATCAGGTAAGCATAAATTATGTTTTCTCTTGTTAAGTGTATCCAGTCCACGGATCATCCATTACTTATGGGATACCAATACCAAAGCTAAAGTACACGGATGACGGGAGGGACAGGCAGGCTCTTTATACGGAAGGAACCACTGCCTGAAGAACCTTTCTCCCAAAAACAGCCTCCGAAGAAGCAAAAGTGTCAAATTTGTAAAATTTGGAAAAAGTATGAAGAGAAGACCAAGTTGCAGCCTTGCAAATCTGTTCAACAGAAGCCTCATTCTTAAAGGCCCAAGTGGAAGCCACAGCTCTAGTAGAATGTGCTGTAATTCTTTCAGGAGGCTGTTGTCCAGCAGTCTCATAGGCTAACCGTATTATGCTACGAAGCCAAAAGGAGAGAGAGGTAGCCGAAGCTTTTTGACCTCTCCTCTGACCAGAATAAACGACAAACAGGGAAGACGTTTGTCGAAAATCCTTAGTTGCCTGTAGATAAAATTTCAGGGCACGGACTACATCTAGATTGTGTAGCAGACGTTCCTTTTTCGAAGAAGGATTAGGACACAAAGATGGAACCACAATCTCTTGATTGATATTCCTGTTAGTGACCACCTTAGGTAGGAACCCAGGTTTAGTACGCAGAACTACCTTGTCTGAATGAAAAATCAGATAAGGAGAATCACAATGTAAGGCAGATAACTCAGAGACTCTTCGAGCCGAGGAAATCGCCATTAAAAACAGAACTTTCCAAGATAACAACTTGATATCAATGGAATGAAGGGGTACAAACGGAACCCCCTGTAAAACATTAAGAACTAAGTTCAAACTCCATGGTGGAGCAACAGTTTTAAACACAGGCTTGATCCTAGCTAAAGCCTGACAAAAAGCTTGAACGTCCGGAACTTCTGACAGACGTTTGTGTAAAAGAATGGACAGAGCTGAAATCTGTCCCTTTAAGGAACTAGCGGATAAACCCTTTTCTAAACCTTCTTGTAGAAAAGACAATATCCTCGGTATCCTAACCTTACTCCATGAGTAACTCTTGGATTCGCACCAATATAAGTATTTGCGCCATATCTTATGGTAAATCTTTCTGGTAACAGGCTTCCTAGCCTGTATTAAGGTATCAATAACTGACTCAGAAAAACCATGTTTTGATAAAATCAAGCGTTCAATTTCCAAGCAGTCAGCTTCAGAGAAATTAGATTTTGATGTTTTAAGGGACCCTGGATCAGAAGGTCCTGTTTCAGAGGTAGCGACCAAGGTGGACAGGATGACATGTCCACTAGATCTGCATACCAAGTCCTGCGTGGCCATGCAGGCGCTATTAGAATCACTGATGCTCTCTCCTGTTTGATTCTGGCAATCAATCGAGGAAGCATCGGGAAGGGTGGAAACACATAAGCCATCCCGAAGGTCCAAGGTGCTGTCAAAGCATCTATCAGAACCGCTCCCGGATCCCTGGATCTGGACCCGTAACGAGGAAGCTTGGCGTTCTGTCGAGACGCCATGAGATCTATCTCTGGTTTGCCCCAACGTCGAAGTATTTGGGCAAAGACCTCCGGATGAAGTTCCCACTCCCCCGGATGAAAAGTCTGACGACTTAAGAAATCCGCCTCCCAGTTCTCCACTCCCGGGATGTGGATTGCTGACAGGTGGCAAGAGTGAGACTCTGCCCAGCGAATTATCTTTGATACTTCCATCATTGCTAGGGAGCTTCTTGTCCCTCCCTGATGGTTGATGTAAGCTACAGTCGTGATGTTGTCCGACTGAAACCTGATGAACCCCCGAGTTGTTAACTGGGGCCAAGCCAGAAGGGCATTGAGAACTGCTCTCAATTCCAGAATGTTTA
Source organism: Bombina bombina (assembly GCF_027579735.1). Lineage (NCBI taxonomy): Eukaryota > Metazoa > Chordata > Amphibia > Anura > Bombinatoridae > Bombina > Bombina bombina. The sequence goes on from NC_069499.1 coordinate 85,743,934, forward strand.
TTGGTAGGAGACTCTCCTCCTGATTCCATTGTCCCTGAGCCTTCAGAGAATTCCAGACAGCGCCCCAACCTAGTAGGCTGGCGTCTGTTGTTACAATTGTCCAGTCCGGCCTGCTGAATGGCATCCCCCTGGACAGATGTGGCCGAGAAAGCCACCATAGAAGAGAATTTCTGGTCTCTTGATCCAGATTCAGAGTAGGGGACAAGTCTGAGTAATCCCCATTTCACTGACTTAGCATGCACAATTGCAGCGGTCTGAGATGTAGGCGTGCAAAGGGTACTATGTCCATTGCTGCTACCATTAAGCCGATCACCTCCATGCATTGAGCTACTGACGGGTGTTGAATGGAATGAAGGACACGGCATGCATTTTGAAGCTTTGTTAACCTGTCTTCTGTCAGGTAAATCTTCATTTCTACAGAATCTATAAGAGTCCCCAAGAAGGGAACTCTTGTGAGTGGAAAGAGAGAACTCTTCTTTTCGTTCACCTTCCATCCATGCGACCTTAGAAATGCCAGTACTAACTCTGTATGAGACTTGGCAGTTTGAAAGCTTGAAGCTTGTATCAGAATGTCGTCTAGGTACGGAGCTACCGCAATTCCTCGCGGTCTTAGTACCGCCAGAAGAGCACCCAGAACCTTTGTGAAGATTCTCGGAGCCGTAGTCAATCCGAATGGAAGAGCTACAAACTGGTAATGCCTGTCTAGAAAGGCAAACCTTAGATACCGGTAATGATCTTTGTGAATCGGTATGTGAAGGTAAGCATCCTTTAAATCCACTGTGGTCATGTACTGACCCTTTTGGATCATGGGTAAAATTGTCCGAATAGTTTCCATTTTGAACGATGGAACTCTTAGGAATTTGTTTAGGATCTTTAAATCCAAGATTGGCCTGAAAGTTCCCTCTTTTTTGGGAACCACAAACAGATTTGAGTAAAACCCTTGTCCTTGTTCCGACCGCGGAACCGGATGGATCACTCCCATTAATAAAAGATCTTGTACGCAGCGTAGAAACGCCTCTTTCTTTATTTGGTTTGTTGACAACCTTGACAGATGAAATCTCCCTCTTGGGGGAGAGAATTTGAAGTCTAGAAGGTATCCCTGAGATATGATCTCTAACGCCCAGGGATCCTGGACATCTCTTGCCCAAGCCTGGGCGAAGAGAGAAAGTCTGCCCCCCACTAGATCCGTTCCCGGATCGGGGGCCCTCGATTCATGCTGTCTTAGGGGCAGCAGCAGGTTTCCTGGCCTGCTTGCCCTTGTTCCAGGACTGGTTAGGTCTCCAGCCTTGTCTGTAGCGAGCAACAGCTCCTTCCTGTTTTGGTGCAGAGGAAGTTGATGCTGCTCCTGCTTTGAAATTACGAAAGGAACGAAAATTAGACTGTCTAGCCTTAGGTTTGGCTCTGTCTTGAGGCAGGGCATGGCCTTTACCTCCTGTAATGTCAGCGATAATTTCTTTCAACCCGGGCCCGAATAAGGTCTGCCCTTTGAAAGGTATATTAAGCAATTTAGATTTAGAAGTAACGTCAGCTGACCAGGATTTTAGCCACAGTGCTCTGCGTGCCTGAATGGCGAATCCGGAATTCTTAGCCGTAAGTTTAGTTAAATGTACTACGGCATCTGAAATAAATGAGTTAGCTAACTTAAGGGCTTTAAGCTTGTGTGTAATCTCATCTAATGGAGCTGATTCAAGTGTCTCTTCCAGAGACTCAAACCAAAATGCTGCTGCAGCCGTGACAGGCGCAATGCATGCAAGAGGTTGCAATATAAAACCTTGTTGAACAAACATTTTCTTAAGGTAACCCTCTAACTTTTTATCCATTGGATCTGAAAAGGCACAGCTATCCTCCACCGGGATAGTGGTATGCTTAGCTAAAGTAGAAACTGCTCCCTCCACCTTAGGGACCGTTTGCCATAAGTCCCGTGTGGTGGCGTCTATTGGAAACATCTTTCTAAATATCGGAGGGGGTGAGAACGGCACACCGGGTCTATCCCACTCCTTAGTAACAATTTCAGTAAGTCTCTTAGGTATAGGAAAAACGTCAGTACTCGCCGGTACCGCAAAATATTTATCCAACCTACACATTTTCTCTGGTATTGCAACTGTGTTACAATCATTCAGAGCCGCTAACACCTCCCCTAGTAATACACAGAGGTTTTCCAGCTTAAATTTAAAATTTGAAATATCTGAATCCAGTTTGTTTGGATCAGAACCGTCACCCGCAGAATGAAGCTCTCCGTCCTCATGTTCTGCAAATTGTGACGCAGTGTCTGACATGGCCCTAATATTATCAGCGCACTCTGTTCTCACCCCAGAGTGATCACGCTTACCTCTTAGTTCTGGTAATTTAGCCAAAACTTCAGTCATAACAGTAGCCATATCCTGTAATGTTATTTGTAATGGCCGCCCAGATGTACTCGGCGCTACAATATCACGCACCTCCCGAGCGGGAGATGCAGGTACTGACACGTGAGGCGAGTTAGTCGGCATAACTCTCCCCTCGTTGTTTGGTGAAATATGTTCAATTTGTACAGATTGACTTTTATTTAAAGTAGCATCAATACAGTTAGTACATAAATTTCTATTGGGCTCCACTTTGGCTTTAGCACATATAGCACAGATATCTTCCTCTGAATCAGACATGTTTAACACACTAGCAAATAAACTAGCAACTTGGAAATACTTTTCAAGTAATTTACTATAATATGAAAACGTACTGTGCCTATAAGAAGCACAGAAAAAATTATGACAGTTGAAAATTAATAAACTGAAAAGTTATAGCATCAAATCTTTGTAAAAAACACATTTTTTTTTTTTTTTTTTAAATTCGTCTTTATTAGCAGGGAAAGATAACACAATCACAAGACATTGTAGTGAAGCAAACAAGAGCGGTGCGCAGACCGCAGTTTTTAACCAATCCACACATAAATGACCAACTGTGCGAAGAGTTGCCTATAGGTGTAAGTTTACCATATCATAAAAGAAAATTGATTGCAGTATAGTAAATTGAGCTTTTATCTATGTGACACAATCTCTCCCCATTTTTTGTTTAAGACATCAAAACAATTAAATTAACATATTAACAAATTAAACAATGTTTACCGTAACTATAGTCAAACCAACCCTAATAAATAAAAAAAAAAAGGAAAGAAAGAAAGAAAGGGGGTGGGGGGTGGGAGAGGGCGGGAAACAGGTAGGGAGTGAAGTAACAAAGGAAGGGAGTGGAGAAGCATGTGTCCCCCACCCAAACACCAAACGGTCGAAGCATTGCGGGTTGTGGGGTATTATGACCCACTAGGTTAAAATGTGTCAGGTTAGAACAACATCTCCTCCTGGAAAACCGCACCAGGAGTACCTGTAGGGGGTTCCATGAGCTCCTGCCACTCACCTCTCAGATTCGCCAGCTGCATAAACTCTAGCTGAACAAAAGGCCCAAGGACCTGTCGTTGCAGGGCTGGTTGTAAGGTCATAACAAAGGGCTTCCATTTTTTAAGGAAGGGTTGTAATCTAAGCTTAGTGTTAAGTTTAGTGTCATGCTGTTCCACGAAAAGCTGTTTCATCAGGCGGAGCCTGAACTGGGCTATCGTGGGTGGTTTTCTAGAAAGCCATCTATCTAGTATACAACTGCGGGCCAGAAGTGTACATAGGGTGAGTAGTTTGTGAAGCTGTTTATGCTCAGTCTCCCAGCCAAAAACAAACACATTATTCACCCCTATTTCAATCTCTATTTTAAATGTGACTCTTAACCAATGCTGTAATTGTCCCCAAAACTGTTTAATCTGCGGGCAGAGGAAAAAATAATGCTGTAATGAGGGGGACACCCCACTACATTTAACACATATATCAGGATGCTCAGGTTTCCATTTCGACAGTCTGTGAGGGGTGATGTAGTCTCTGTGCAACATCCTGAGCTGGGCCTCCCTAAGTGGCATTGCTAGTGTAGCTGATCTAGCTGCTTCTATACTATCCGTCATATTTTGTATCGTCAATGTCGGGGCGGTGTCTAAATGTAGGTTAATTAGGGTCTGTGTCTGTATAATGGGTTCTTTACGCTTTATTAGTTGTTTATAAAAGTCTGACATTGAGAAGCAGCCCAATTGAAACATCGTCTGAGAGACAGCAAAGGGAGACCTATTCCAGAACCCCGGGTTGGCGAGCATGAGGCTCGAGACATAATGTCGCACCTGCAAATACGCATAAAAGTGCTTGTTGGGAATGGAAAATTTGGTTTTGAGTTCTTGGAAAGATCTAACCGTGTGTAGCAATGGGTCCACCACATCACCCACCGTGCCGAGGCCCAGAGATTTCCAAATACGGAAAGGTTTATGCTCGTTCCCTGCCGGGAATTCCGGGTTGCCTACAAGTGGCAGAAACTTTAAGGGGGGGTGGGTAAGTCCCATATGATTATGAATTAATTGCCACGCTCTCAGGGGGTCCTTATATAGGACACTGGAAGCTATTGATTGTGGAATATCTTTCAGTGGGGCATAAGGGAGATATGCTAGAGCGATGGGAGCTAGGTTCGCTTCCTCCAATGGGGCCACACAAAAGTGGGAGGTGCCCAATTGCCAATCAGTTACCAATCTGGCCAGGGCCGCCCAGTTATAAAGCTTTAAGCTGGGAACGCCCAGACCTCCACTGAGAAAGGGAAGTTGAAGCTTCTCCAGGGCTATGCGGGGTTTCCTACCTCTCCAGATGAAGGCGGACATAGCTTTGTTCCATATGGCTAAATCGCCCTTGGTCATAAGGAAGGGCAGCATCAACAGAGGATATAATATTTTCGGTAGTAGGGTCATCTTGACCAGGCTGACCCTGCCCGATAATCCCAGTGGGAGAGTGTTCCAGCTATGAAGTTGTGTGGCTATACTCTTACATCTCTCAGAGATGTTGAGCGTGTACATCTTGTGAGGGTCTTTATGAACCTTGATACCAAGGTATGTTAGTGCCCCCTGTACCTCCACAAACGGGAAGGAATATCCGGAGTCGGGATGTTTGTTAAGCCACAAGATCTCCGATTTGGATGTGTTGATTTTATATCCCGAGAAGTCTCCGAACTCGGAGATAGTATGCATTATACACGGTATGTGTTTAGAGGGTGAGTCTACAAAGAGTAGCATGTCATCCGCATATAGAGCTATTTGAACTGGATTATTTCCCAGCACAATGCCCGGAAAAGAATCCCTCAGTTTGATGGCCAGAGGCTCCAGAGCCAGATTAAACAGAAGGGGCGACAGGGGACACCCCTGTCTGGTGCCCCGCTGCAGTCGGAAGTCTGGGGAGAAGAGACCATTAACCAGAACGCGTGCTACTGGAGTGTGGTACACCTTACGAATCATATCTAAAAAGGGGCCCCTAAAGTTGAACCGTTGCATCGTATCTATCAGGTGGGGCCACTCCACACGGTCGAAGGCCTTCTCCGCATCAAGCGATAACAGGAAGGCCTCCGCCGCACTGGATCCCTCTCCCCTCTTGCCCAGGGACCAGTAGTGATCAATTACATGAAGCACCTTGCGAAGATTAGTTACCGAGGATCGTTGAAACACGAAACCCGTCTGGTCTGGATGTACTAACTGGGGGAGGGCGGTTTTTAATCTGTTGGCCATTAGTTTGTAATCTGTGTTAAGCAAGGAAATGGGACGATATGATTCAGGAAGAGAATTATCTTTACCCGGCTTGGGAATCAGGGTGATGTGCGCAGAGGTGAAATCCCGTGAAGGCAATGCCTCCTCTTGAAAGAAAGCATTGAAGAGTTTGGTCAGTGAGGTGCCAATTTGTGGTAGAAGGATTCTATAGAAGTCGGCCGGAAGACCATCCGGGCCCGGAGCCTTCCCAACAGGCATAGACTTCAAGGTAAACGAGACCTCTTCCAACGTGATGGGAGCATTCATAGCATCCACCTGATCTTGAGTTAGTTGGGGTAGATTAAGAGATTGCCAGAAGTGTTCCTTGGAGACCGGGTCAGGGGAGTCCTGACACGCGTAAAGTCGTGTAAAATACTGAGCGAAGCAATCTGCAATTTCCTCGGGGGAGGTGTATGTGCGCCCGTTATGTTTAAGTGCCGCAATGTTAGACCTTGAAAACTTTGGTTTAGTTAGTGCCGCCAGCATTTTGCCTGGTCTATTACCAAATCTGTAGTATTTACCAGCCATCTTTAGCAAACCTGAGGCCGCCTGATGTCTCATGAACGCTTCCAGTTCAGCCTTGCTGGCCACGTATCTCTCATACGTGTCAGATGTTCGAAAAGAGCAATGGGCCTGGTAGGCCCGGGACAGCGTTTTGTTAAGGTCCAGGTATCTGAGTTGCGTTTTGTATTTAATTTTTGAGATGTATGAAATTATGGAGCCGGATAGGACCGATTTTGCTGTCTCCCAGAAAAGCTGGGCATTATCTATATGTGCCCTATTGTCGGTATAGTAGTCAGTCCAGGCCTGATGTAGAAATTTGACAAAGGCCTCCGAGGAGACTAGGTATGTAGGGAATCTGAGAGTGTTCCTGTTTGCTCTTGGACCACGTGCGCCCAGAATCAGCGCCACTGGTGCATGATCGGACAGGATAATATCATGTATATCACAGGTCTGGACCTGAGCAATCAGGGATTTAGAGACCAAAAACAGGTCAATCCTCAATAAAGTATGCTTGGCCTTGGCTAGGCATGTGTAGTCCTTACCCTCTGGGTGGTGTAATCTCCAGATATCACACGTATTAAGGTGTGTCTCAAGCATATCAAAGATCTTGGATTCATATCTCGCTTTGTAATTTTTCTTAGGATCTCTCACTAGGTGAGTGCCCAGCCAGGCTCTATCCAGCGTGTGTGAGGGGGAAATATTAAAGTCTCCACCTATAATCAATCTTGAATCCATATACGGGGAAAGTCTTTGGGTTAAGTGCCTCCAAAAATACGTTGATCTATGATTAGGTGCATAAATGTTGCAGAATACATACTTATCATCGTTGATGTCTGCCTGCAGGATCATAAATCTGCCATCACTATCTAGATATGTATGATTAACAGTCACCTTAAGTCGTTTGCCAAATAGGATAGCCAAACCTCTACTGGCACTAGTGTGTGAATTATAGAGAACATGACCCACCCAATCCCTCTGCAGTTTAGAATGTTCCTCATCTGTCAGATGAGTTTCCTGCAATAGGGCTATATCCGCACCTAATCTCCTGAGGTGCGTAAGAATTGCCCGCCTCTTAACGGGGGAGTTGATGCCCCCTACGTTCCAGGTCAGAATTTTAAGGGGCATAGGAGACTAAATTAAGATAGCATGGGGGATTGATAAACCGGGACAGAGCCCGAAGGGGGGGGGGGGGGAGGAATGAAAAGGTGGGGATGGGAGGGTTGGAAGAGGGAGAGAGGAAGAGAGAGAGAGAGGGAAAGAAAGTAAAGACAAAGCAAAACAGAACAAAACGAAACAAAACAAAACAAAGCAAAACAAAACAAAGCAAAACAAAACACACAATATCAACACCCGTGTAAACCCTCCTAACAGAGTGCATAAATCAAACGGCTGAGCCGCCAGCAGTGTCATAGGCTTGTAACATAAGTGCAAGAGTGACAACCCAACAAACATTGAGATGGCTAGAGAAACTTTACATTTAGACAACCTCTTTCTATAACACCTGAAAAAAAGAAAGGTTAATAACAACAGTGCAAACATCAGAGTTATTGTGTTATAGTGCAGGGTCACAGGAGACAACCAAGCAAGCAGCAGGTTGGTGAAAAAAGCAATATGTTTAAGTAATCCTTTTCCAAGATACATGAAAACAAGCGAGGGTAAGTCCCCCTGATCCCACCCACCCCCATCCCAACAGTATGCATGGGCAAAACTTATAAGAGTTGTTTCAGAAAACCTGGCACTAGAGTAAAATAATTTAAATATACTTGCGAATCCTTTTCGTGTGACAGCAGGTGAATCCGTGCCTGAGATATAGTGGTAACTAAACCTGTCAAAGAGAACATGAACATTAACATATCCCTCCCCCCCCCCACATTGCAATCGGGCCCATTGGCAAAATTATAGGCGGCCAATATATCAAACAGAACACTTGTTGTAAAAACCGCTGTCACTAGCTGGGGTGAAAAAAGAAAAGTCAGAACAACACAAGAGCATGTAAGGGCCCAACAAACAATGCACAATACCAAATTTTTAAACTTTTTAAACTTAGCGTTTTTATCCAAACAGGTACGCTCCTTTAGGAGCCAGTCCTCAGCTATTATCATGACCAAAGTGGCATACAGTGAGTAGGTAAATAACCTCTCCATTATTTTAATACAGTTCAATGGGAAAGTCCAGGATCGATCAGAACTCCTATTGCTAATCAAGCAGCTGGCTGATGGTCTTCAGTAGCCAAATAGCTGCGTAGGGCTAGTGGAGAGTGGAAATATTTTATGCCATGGGGCGTTTGAAGGCGCAGCTTGGCAGGGTAGAGTAAGGCTACCTGGCGTCCCTGTTCGTGTAATTGCGAGCACAGGGGGGCAAACTCCTTTCTTTGTTTTGTTACTTCAACAGAGAAGTCCTGGAACAACAATAGCTTGGAGTGTTCAAAGATAACTTCTTTGTGAGATCTGTAAGCCCTGAGGATTCTAAGTTTTTCCTGAAAGTTTAAACATTTAAAAATGACCTGTCTGGGTTTCTGATTAGCATGTTCAAGAGTCCTTTCAGGCCCTATTCTGTGGGCTCTCTCCACGTCGATAGGCAGGATATCAGGGGGTAATCCCAGCAACTTGGGGAATGTGAGGGCAGTAAACTCCAAGAGGTCCTTCCCTTTCACCGACTCAGGGACCCCTACAATGCGCAGATTGTTGCGCCGACTTCTGTTCTCTAAGTCGTCAACCCTCTCACGCAGAATTTGATTTTGTTTTAGTAATTGCTTAAGTGATGCTTCAGAGGTGACCTGCCTATCTTCGACATCTGAAATGCGGGTCTCAGCAGCACTTATGCGGGAGGAGAACTGGCGGACCTCGCTTGTGAGCGTGTCTACCCCAGATTGCAGGGAGTCCATTTTTGGGAGAAAGAAAGATTTAAGCTCCTGCAGCAGAGATTTGTGGTCCTGAGTAGGCGATGTTAGGCCCAACGTGTTTGTGTGAAATTCACTATGCACTTCTACACTGTGCTTTTGTTGTTTTTTATCTGCTCTTGCCCTTTGACTCATGATTTCGCTAGTGGAGGGAGGTAGTCTCTGGAAATATTTATCTACTTTCATGTACCCTGATAAAGTGCCACTTGTCAGGGGTTATTGCAGGTGCGTGACAAGAGTTCTGATTTATAGTATGCCACCAATTCCGAGTATGAGGACCTGAACAGATCAATATTGTGGCTATGAGGGCCCCAGCGGTGCGCAAGAGGATGGGGATAGGCCCTGTTTACAGTGAGGGAATCCCCAGGACAAGCTGTACAGTCCTTCGTTCGCGGCCGTGGGGCCTGCAAACAGTTAATGTGCTGGTGAGTCTGAGCAGTTAGGTGGCTGGTATCTAAATAAAATATGGCCTCCGGGCAAGTTGGGCAGTTTAAGCAAGTGGTGCACACAGCCACGTGGTGGGCCGCGACCTCCACGGGCCTCAAACTTTGGTATGTCTCCCCCAGCCTATGTAGTGAGGTCTCAGTGTATAAGGCACAGCGTTAAGGCAGAATCAGTGTTTCTCACTAACCGTAACAAGCAGGGTCGATTCGGTTTTACCGGGCGTAGTTAGGCCTCATGTAGCGTGTCTCCTTCTCTGCTACCAGTGGTTCTGTTGTCCAGAGTCTCTCTCCGAAATAACCCAGAGCCGAGATGTCCTGCTATGAGGGTATTCAAGAAGAGCCCGGTCTTTCGGTGAGTACAGTGTGGAGGAATGTGGCGCCTTGCCACTCCGTGTAACGGCTCCGCCGTTTGTTGCGTCCGGTGGAAAGGGCGGGTGGAAAAGCCCTTCACAAAATACCTTTTGCTGGCGATAGCTATTATTAGCCCTCCCAGAGTGAGGAAAAGTCGTGGGGTACTAGAACGGTCCGTTTTTAGGGAAAAAAGCAGAGTTTTTACTGATGTTGGAGCGGAGCTCCTTCTGCATGCGACCGTTCTGTAGACCCGCCCACCGGAAGTCCAAAAAACACAATTTTAGCAAAGGATTGCTCCCATTAGCAAAGGATAACTAACCCTGATAGCAGAAAAAAAATACAGAAATAAACGTTTTTTTATCACAGTCAACTACAATCTCACAGCTCTGCTGTGAGTGATTACCTCCCTCAAAACAAGTTTTGAAGACCCCTGAGTTCTGTAGAGATGAACCGGATCATGCAGGGAAGACAATAAACTTCTGACTGAATTTTTTGATGCGTAGCAAAAGTGCCAAAAAAGGCCCCTCCCCCTCACACATAACAGTGAGAGAGATCAGTAAACTGTCATAAATTAAATAAAACGACTGCCAAGTGGAAAAAAATAGTGCCCAAAACATTTTTTTCACCCAGTACCTCAGAAAATTAAACGATTTTACATGCCAGCAAAAAACGTTTAACATTAATAAATTGAGTGTTATTAAAAAGCCTGTTGCTAGTCCCTGCAAATTAGGCTAAAGTTTTATGCATACAGTATAATTCCAGTGAAGTGCCATTCCCCAGAATACTGAAGTGTAAAATATACATACATGACAGCCTGATACCAGTTGCTGCTACTGCATTTAAGGCTGAGTTTACATTATATCGGTATGGCAGAATTTTCTCATCAATTCCATTGTCAGAAAATAATAAGCTGCTACATACCTCTTTGCAGATTAATCTGCCCGCTGTCCCCTGATCTGAAGTTTACCTCTCCTCTGATGGCCAAGAAACAGCAATATGATCTTAACTACTCCGGCTAAAATCATAGAAAAACTCAGGTAGATTCTTCTTCAAATTCTACCAGAGAAGGAATAACACACTCCGGTGCTATTATAAAATAACAAACTTTTGATTGAAGGTATGAAACTAAGTATAATCACCACAGTCCTCTCACACATCCTATCTATTCGTTGGGTGCAAGAGAATGACTGGTAATGGCAGTTAGGGGAGGAGCTGTGTAGCAGCTCTGCTGGGTGAATCCTCTTGCACTTCCTGTTGGGGAGGAGTTAATATCCCATAAGTAATGGATGATCCGTGGACTGGATACACTTAACAAGAGAAATTACTTTAATTTGTTAACCCTGTGCACCATGTGACAGCCATCAGCCAATTACAGACTAAAATAAGTATACACCGTGAACTCTTGCACATGCTCAGTAGTAGCAGATTCCTCAGAAAGTGTGCATATAAAAAGACTGTGCACATTTTCATAACGAAAGTAAACTGGAAAGTCTCTTACAACTGCATAGTTTAATTTTCACTTTAGTGCCCCTTTAAATAAGGAGATTTAAAGAGAAATGAACCCCCAAAATGTATTTAGAGATTCACACTATGGGGGGTAGTTATCAAGCCGTCTACTTTTCTGACTTCGCCGGCCCAATACGCCCACCTAAGCTCGCCTACCTTCGCCGCCGCGGACCTTGAATACGTTCGCCTAAGTTATCAAATAAAGCTGTCAAAAAGCCGCGGGGCGATGAGCAGCGGACTGTGAGAGTTATCACTCATCCGATCTCGCTGCCCTTCGGCTTTTTCCCAGCTTTATTGCTAGCCTGTCACTAAGCACCCACACTAAACTACACTGTTCTATCCCTATACCGGCGCCCCCCGGAGCCCCCCGCAACTCAATAAAGTTACTAACCCCTAAACCGCCGCTCCTAGACCCTGCCGCAACTCTTATAAATGTATTAACCCCTAAACCGCCGCTCCTAGACCCTGCCGCAACTCTTATAAATGTATTAACCCCTAAACCACCGCTCCCGGACACCGCTGCCACCTACAGTATACCTAGTAACCCCTATCCTGCCCCCCCTACACCGTCGCCCTCTATAATAAAATTATTAACCCCTATCCTGCTGATCCCGCACCTCGCCGCAACTAAATAAATAGTTTAACCCCTAAATCGCCACTCCCTGAACCCGCCGCAACCTATATTAAACCTATTAACCCCTATCCTGCCCCCCCTACACCGTTGTCACCTATAATAAATTTATTAACCCCTATCCTGCCCCCCCTACACCGTCGTCACCTATAATAAATTTATTAACCCCTATCCTGCCCCCCACTACACCGCCGCCACTGTAATAAAATTATTAACCCCTAAACCTAAGTCTAACCCTAACCCTAACGCCCCCCTAACTTAAATATTAATTAAATAAATCTAAATAATATTTCTATTATTAACTAAATTAATCCTATTTAAAACTAAATACTTACCTTTAAAATAAACCCTAATATAGCTACAATATAAATAATAATTATATTCTAGCTATCTTAGGCCTAGATTTGGAGTTCGGCGGTAGAAGGGCTGTTAACGCTCCGCAGGCTTTTTTCTGGCCGCACCATAAATTTAACTCTGGTATCGAGAGTTCAAACAAATGCTGCGTTAGGCTCCAAAAAAGGAGCGTAGAGCATTTTTACCGCAAATGCAACTCTCGATACCAGAGTTGCTTACGGACGCGGCCAGCCTCAAAAACGTGCTCGTGCACGATATCCCCATAGGAAACAATGGGGCTGTTTGAGCTGAAAACCTAACACCTGCAAAAAAGCAGCGTTCAGCTCCTAACGCAGCCCCATTGTTTCCTATGGGGAAACACTTCCTACGTCTGCACCTAACACTCTAACATGTACCCCGAGTCTAAACACCCCTAACCTTACACTTATTAACCCCTAATCTGCCGCCCCCGCTATCGCTAACCCCTGCATATTATTATTAACCCCTAATCTGCCGCTCCGTAAACCGCCGCAACCTACGTTATCCCTATGTACCCCTAATCTGCTGCCCTAACATCGCCGACCCCTATATTATATTTATTAACCCCTAATCTGCCCCCCACAACGTCGCCGACACCTGCCTACACTTATTAACCCCTAATCTGCCGAGCGGACCTGAGCGCTACTATAATAAAGTTATTAACCCCTAATCCGCCTCACTAACCCTATCATAAATAGTATTAACCCCTAATCTGCCCTCCCTAACATCGCCGACACCTAACTTCAATGATTAACCCCTAATCTGACGACCGGAGCTCACCGCTACTATAATAAATGGATTAACCCCTAAAGCTAAGTCTAACCCTAACTCTAACACCCCCCTAAATTAAATATAATTTAAATCTAACGAAATAAATTAACTCTTATTAAATAAATTATTCCTATTTAAAGCTAAATACTTACCTGTAAAATACATCCTAATATAGCTACAATAATTATTATAATTATATTATAGCTATTTTAGGATTTATATTTATTTTACAGGCAACTTGGTAATTATTTTAACCAGGTACAATAGCTATTTAATAGTTACCTAGTTAAAATAATAACAAATTTACCTGTAAAATAAATCCTAACCTAAGATATAATTAAACCTAACACTACCCTATCAATAAATTAATTAAATAAACTACCTACAATTACCTACAATTAACCTAACACTACACTATCAATAAATTAATTAAACACAATTCCTACAAATAAATACAATTAAATAAACTAGCTAAAGTACAAAAAATAAAAAAGAACTAAGTTACAAAAAATAAAAAAATATTTACAAACATAAGAAAAATATTACAACAATTTTAAACTAATTACACCTACTCTAAGCCCCCTAATAAAATAACAAAGCCCCCCAAAATAAAAAATTCCCTACCCTATTCTAAATTAAAAAAGGTAAAAGCTCTTTTACCTTACCAGCCCTGAACAGGGCCCTTTGCGGGGCATGCCCCAAGAATTTCAGCTCTTTTGCCTGTAAAAAAAAACATACAATACCCCCCCCCAACATTACAACCCACCACCCACATACATAGTTACAAACATTTTAAAAATATTACAACAATTTTAAGCTAATTACACCTAATCTAAGCCCCCTAATAAAATAACAAACCCCCCCAAAATAAAAAAATGCCCTACCCTATTCTAAATTAAATAAAGTTCAAAGCTCTTTTACCTTACCAGCCCTTAAAAGGGCCATTTGTGGGGGCATGCCCCAAAAAGTTCAGCTCTTTTGCCTGTAAAAGAAAAAAAAATACAGAAAAATACAACCCCCCCAACATTAAAACCCACCACCCACATACCCCTAATCTAACCCAAACCCCCCTTACAAAAACCTAACACTAATCCCCTGAAGATCATCACTCTGGGAAGGTTTTTCTGTGATCCTCTAAAGCTACTTATACAAATGTCAACTTGAGTTTTGTAAATATCTAGTAAAAACTGCAGAAAATTGATAAAATCTATATGAGGATCAGGAGCTTCCCTAACATGCGTCTTGCCGGTTCAGCTCTTCGCTCCGCCCCCCTGAAATATCTTTTTTAACACACCGATGCAGAGAGAGCCTCTCTGTGACCCTCTCTGCATCGGCCAGTGATAGTGCGATCGTTGGTGGGAGCTGTTGCAGGGAGGCGGGTGGGTGGCCATCACTGGTGTAAACACGTCAGAGGGGGGGCGGGATCACGCTCAGGGACGCCAGGAGCGCGCACTGATGCGGGCACGGGGATGGGAGCGCACATGTGAGCGAGAGCCCTACACTGTGGAACAAAGTGTAAAGGGAAGGAGGGAGAGAGGAGGGGGGACAATTTTATCTAAGGGATCTAGGAGGGGGTTGGTTATTGAGGGGGGAAAGCTACACTACAGAAAAAAATAAAATAAATAAAAAAAAAACATAATTTATGCTTACCTGATAAATTTATTTCTCTTGTAGTGTATCCAGTCCACGGATCATCCATTACTTATGGAATATATTCTCCTTCCCAACAGGAAGCTGCAAGAGTCCACCCACAGCAAAGCTGCTATATAGCTCCTCCCCTAACTGCCATATTCAGTCATTCGACCGAAAACATGCAGAGAAAGGAAAAACCATAGGGTGCAGTGGTGACTGTAGTTCAAATGAAAAAATTACCTGCCTTAAAGTGACAGGGCGGGCCGTGGACTGGATACACTACAAGAGAAATAAATTTATCAGGTAAGCATAAATTATGTTTTCTCTTGTTAAGTGTATCCAGTCCACGGATCATCCATTACTTATGGAATACCAATACCAAAGCTAAAGTACACGGATGATGGGAGGGACAAGGCAGGTACTTAAACGGAAGTTACCACTGCCTGTAAAAAACCCTTTCTCCCAAAAATAGCCTCCGAAGAAGCAAGGTATCAAATTTGTTAAATTTGAAAAGTATGAAGCGCAGACCAAGACTCCGTCTTGTAAATCTGTTCAACAGAAGCCACATTTAAAAAAGGCCCAAGTGAAAACCACAGCTCTAGTAGAATGAGCTGTAATCCCTTCAGGAGGCTGCTGTCCAGCAGTCTCATAAGCTAAATGAATTATGCTTTTTAACCAAAAAGACAGAGAGGCTGCTGAAGTCTTTTGACCTCTCCTCTGTCCAGAATAGACAACAAACAAGGTGAACGTTTGATGAAAACTGTAGTAGCTTGTAAGTAAAACTTTAAAGCACAAACCACGTCCAATATTGTGTAATAGACGTTCCTTCTTTGAGGAAGGATTAGGATACAAGCATGGAACAACTATCTCTTGAGTGATGTACTTGTTAGATACCACCTTAGGAAAAAACCCAGGTTGGTACGCAGGACTACCTTATCCGTACGAAGGACCAGATAAGGAGAATCACATTGTAACACAGATAACTTGGAGACTCTACGAGTCGAGGAATTAGCTACCCAAAAGGAACTTTCCAAGATAAAGATTGATATCTATGGAACAAAAAAGGTTCAAACGGAACTTCTTGAAGAACCTTAAGAATCAGGTTTAAGCTCCATGGCGGAGCAACAGTTTTAAACACAGGCTTGGATCTAACCAAAGCCTGACCAAATGCCTGAACGTCTAGAATACCTGCCAGACGCTTGTGCAAAAAAATAGACAGAGTAAAAATCTGTCCCCTTTTAAGGAATTAGCTGACAACCCTTTTCTCAAAAACATCTTGGAGAAAAGATAATATCCTGGGAATCCAGACTTTACTCCATGAGTAACCCTTGGATTCATAACAATCAGATATTTACACCATATCTATGTTCAATTTTCCTAGAGACAGGCTTTCATGTCTGTATTAAGGTATCAATGACTGACTCGGAGAAGCCATGCTTTGATAACATCAAGCGTTCAGTCTCCAGGCAGTCCATCTCAGATTGATTCTATTTAGATGGTTGAAAGGACCCTGAGGTAGAGGGACCTGTCTCAGAAGCAGAGACCGTGATGGAAAGGATGACATGTCCACCAGATCTGCATACCAGGTCCTGCGTGGCTACGCAGGCGCTGTCAAAAACACCAAAGCCCTCTCCTGCTTGGTCTTGACCTCCGGAGGAAATCCCACTCCCCCGGAAGAAAAGTCTGACGACTTAGAAAATCCACCTCCCAGTTCTCAACACCTGGGATATGGATAGCTGATAGACAAGAGTGAGTCTCTGTCCAGTGAATTATTGTAAGACTTCTAACATCGCTAGGGAACTTCTGTTCCCCCTTGATGGCTGATGTAAGCCACAGTCGTGTATATTGTCCGACTGAGTATGATGTACCTCAGAGTTGCTAACTGAGGCCAAGTCTG
Organism: Bombina bombina; assembly: GCF_027579735.1. NCBI lineage: Eukaryota > Metazoa > Chordata > Amphibia > Anura > Bombinatoridae > Bombina > Bombina bombina. The sequence continues at coordinate 85,760,560 of NC_069499.1, forward strand.
AAGAGCATGGAATATCACTCCCAGTTCCAGAATATTTAATAGAAGGAGGGTCTCCTCCTAAGTCCACTATCCCTGAGCCTTCAGGGAGTTCCAGACTGCATCCCAACCTAAAAGGCTGGCATCTATTGTAACAATTGTCCCATCTGACCTGCGGAAGGTCATACCCTTGGACAGATGGACCCGACATAGTCACCAGAGAAGAGAATCTCTGGTCTCTTGGTCCAGGTTTAACAGGGGGACAAATCTGTGTAATCCCCGTTCCTCTGACTGAGCATGCATAGTTGCAGCGGTCTGAAATGTAGACGTGCAAACGGTACTATGTCCCTTGCCGCTACCATTAAGCCGATTTCATTCATGTACTGAGCCACCGAAGGGCGCGGATGGGATGAAAAAAAAAAACACGGCAGAAATTTAGAAACTTTGACAACCTGGACTCCGTCAGGTAAATTTTCATTTCTACAGAATCTATCAGAGTCCCTAGGAGGGAAACCCTTGAGATTGGGGATAGAGAACTCTTTCCTTGTTCACTTTCCACCCATGTGATCTCAGAAATGCCAGTACTACGTCCGTATGAGACTGGGCAATTTGGATGTTTGACGCCTGTATCAGGATGTCGTCTAAATAAGGGGCCACTTCTATGCCCCGCGGTCTAAGGACCGCCAAAGCGACCCCAGAACCTCCATAAAGATTCTTGGGGCTGTAGATATCCCAAAGGAAAGAGCTACAAACTGGTAATGCCTGTCTAGAAAGGCAAACCTGAAAAACGATGGTGATCTTTATGCATCACAATGTGAGGATAAGCATCCTTCAAATCCATTGTAGTCCTCTATTGACTCTCCTGGATCATAGTTAAGATGGTACGAATAGTTTCCATCTTAAATGACGGAATTCTGAGGAATTTGTTTAAGATCTTTAGATCCAAAATAGGTCTGAAGGTTCCCTCTCCTTGGGAACCACAAACAGATTTGAGTAAAAACTCTGTCCCTGTTCCTCTCTTGGAACTGGATGGATCTCGTACACAATGTAAGAATGCCTCCTTCTTTATCTGGTTTGCAGATAATTGTGAAAGGCGAAATCTCCCCTTTTTTGGGGGGGGAATCTTTGAAATCCAGAAGATATCTCTGGGATATAAATTCCAATGCCTAGGGATCCTGGGCATCTCTTGCCCACGCCTGGGCAAAGAATGAAAGTCTGCCCCCTATAGGATCCGTTACCGGATAGGGGTCCGTTCCTTCATGCTGCCTTAGAGGCAGCAGCAGGCTCCTTGGCCTGCTTATCTTTGTTCCAGGTCCGATTGTCTCCAGACCGCCTTGGACTGAGCAAAAATTCCCTCTTGTTTTGCCTTAGAGGAAGAGGATGCCACACCTGCCCTGAAGTTTTTAAAAGGTACGAAAATTAGACTTTTTTTTTTTTTTTTTTGCCCTTGATTTAGACCTATCCTGAGGAAGGGCATGACCTTTTCCTCCAGTGATATAAGCAATAATCTCCTTCAAACCAGGCCCGAATAGGGTCTGCCCCTTGAAGGGAAGTTAAGTAGCTTATTTATTAAAGTCACGACAGCTGACCATGATATAAGCCATAGCGCTCTGCACGCCAGTATAGTAAAAAACAGAATTCTTAGCCGTTAGTCTAGTCAAATGAACAAGGCATCAGAAAACAAAGGAATTGGCTAGCATAAGCTTGTCAAATATATTCATCCAATGGAGTCGCTTAACTGTAAAGCCTCATCAAGAGACTCAACCCAGAACGCCGCAGCAGCAGTGACAGAAGCAATGTATGCAAGAGGCTGCAGGATAAAACCCTGTTGAATAAACATCTTTTATCCATTGGATCTAAAAAGCACAACTGTCCTCGTCAGAGGTAGTGGTACGCTTAGCTAGAGTAGAAACTCTTCTCTCCACCTTAGGAACTGTCTGCCAGAAGTCCCGTGTGGTGTAACTATTAGAAAACATTCTTCTAAAAAATAGGAGGGGAAGAGAACGGCACACCTGGTCTATCCCATTCCTTATTAAAAATTTTTTAGTAAACCTCTTTAGGTATTAGAAAAACATCAGTACACACTGGCACTGCATATTATTTATCCAGTCTACACAATTTCTCTGGCCCTGCGATTGTACACATTCATTCAGAGCAGCCAAAGCCTCCCTGAGCAACAAGTGGAGGTTCTCAAGCATAAATTTTAAATGTAGAAATATCAGAATCAGGTTAAATCATCTTCCCTGAGTCAAAAAAAAAAAAAAATCACCCACAGACTAAGCATATTGTGAGGTAGTATCATACATGGTTCTTAAAGCGTCTGTATGCTCTGTATCTACCCCCAGAGCTAACTGCTTTCCTTTAATTTCAGGTAGTCTGACTAATACTGCTGCCAGAATATTATTCACCACCTTTGCCATGTCTTGTAAAATAAACGCTATGGGCGCCCTTGATGTACTTGGCGCCATTTGAGCGCGAGTCCCTGAAGCGGGAGTCGAAGGGTCTGACACGTGGGGAGAGTTAGTCGGCATAACTTTCCCCTCGACAGAATCCCCTGGTAAAAGAAACGCTATGGGTGCCCTTGATGTACTTGGCGCCATTTGAGCGGGAGTCCCTAAAGCGGGAGTCAAAAGGTCTGACACGTGGGGAGAGTTAGTTGGCATAACTACCCCCACGACAGAATCCTCTGGTGATAATGTTTTTAAAGACAAAAAATGATCTTTATTGTTTAACATGAAATCAGTACATCTGGTACACTTTCTAAGATGGGGTTCCACCATGGCTTTAAAACATAATGAACACAGAGCTTCCTCTATGTCAGACATGTTAGAACAGACTAATAATGAGACTAGTAAGCTTGGAAAACACTTTAAATCAAGTTAACAAGCAAATATATAAAACGTTACTGTGCCTTTAAGAGAAACAAATTTTGTCAAAATTTGAAAAACAGTGAAAAAAAAGGCAGTAAAACAAATGAAATTTTTACAGTACATGTAATAAGGTAACAGAGCATTGCACCCACTTGCAAATGGATGATTAACCCCTTAATGCAAAAAACAGATAAAAAAAAAATAAAAAATAAAAAAAATGACATAGACGTTTTTAAAAACAGACACAACAAACTGCCACAGCCAACAGTGGGAAGCTTCAGTTAACTGTTTCTATGCAAAATTTAAGCCAGCCATGTGGAAAAAACTTAGGCCCCAATAAGTTTTAGCACCAAACATATGTTAAAAAACGATTAAACATGCCAGCAAACGTTTTAAAACACATTTTTACAAGAGTATGTATCTCTATTAAAAAGCCTGATACCAGTCGCTATCACTGCATTTAAGGCTTTACTTACATTACTTCGGTATCAGCAGTATTTTCTTAGTCAATTCCATTCCTAGAAAAATATTTTACTGCACATACCTTATCTGCAGGAAAACCTGCACGCCATTCCCCCTCTGAAGTACCTCACTCCTCAGAATGTGTGAGAATAGCAAATGGATCTTAGTTACGTCTGCTAAGATCATAGAAAAACGCAGGCAGATTCTTCTTCCAAATACTGCCTGAGATAAACAGCACACTCCGGTGCCATTTAAAAATAACAAACTTTTGATTGAAGAATAAACTAAGTAGAAAGCACCACAGACTCTCACGACCTCCTATCTATGTTGAGGCTTGCAAGAGAATGACTGAATATGGCAGTTAGGGGAGGAGCTATATAGCAGCTTTGCTGTGGGTGGACTCTTGCAGCTTCCTGTTGGGAAGGAGAATATATTCCATAAGTAATGGATGATCCGTGGACTGGATACACTTAACAAGAGAAAGATATATATAAAAAGGCTAATTGTATGCAAACTGGGTACTGTCAGACAGCTGCCAGTACCCAAGATGGCGGACAATAAGGTAGAGGGGGGAGGGTTAGAGAGCTGTTTGGGGGGATAAGGGAGGTTGGGGGGGCTAAGGGGGGATCCTACACAGCAGAATATGTAAAAAAAAAAAAAAAAGCCTTTTATTTTAGTACTGGCAAACTTTCTGCCAGTACTTAAGATGGCAGGGACAATTGTGGTGTTGGGAAGGGAAGAGAGCTGTTTGAGAGGGGTCAGGGAGGGATCAGGGAGTGGGACGTGTCAGGTGGGAGGCTGATCTCTACACTAAAGCTAATATAAACCATACAAGCTACCTAATTAACCCATTCACTGCTGGGCATAATACAAGTGGGGTGCGCAGCGGCATTTAGCGGCCTTCTAATTACTAATGCCATAATTGCACAAGCTGTTTGTAAATAATTTCAGTGAGAAACCTAAAGTTTGTGAAAAAGTGAAAAAAAAATTATTTGATCGCATTTGGCGGTGAAATGGTGGCATGAAATATATCTAAATGGGCCTAGATCAATACTTTAGGTTGTCTACTACACTACACTAAAATTATCCCTACAAGCTCCCTAATTAACCCCTTCACTGCTGGGCACAGCGGCATTTAGTGGCTTTCTAATTACCAAAAAGCAACGCCAAAGCCATATATGTCTGCTATTTCTGAACAAAGGGGATCCCAGAGAAGCATTTACAACCATTTGTGCCATAATTGCACAAGCTGTTTGTAAATAATTTCAGTGAGAAACCTAGTTTGTGAAAAAGTGAACGATTATTTTTATTTGATCACATTTGGCAGTGAAATGGTGGCATGAAATATACTAAAATGGGCCTAGATCAATACTTTGGGTTGTCTACTAAAAAAAATATATACATGTCAAGGGATATTCAGGGATTCCTGACAGATATCAGTGTTCCAATGTAACTATCGCTAATTTTGAAAAAAAAAAAATGGTTTGGAAAAAGCAAAGTGCTACTTGTACTTATTGCCCTATAACTTGCAAAAAAGGCAAAGAAAATGTAAACATTGGGTATTTCTAAACTCAGGACAACATTTAGAAACTATTTAGCATGGTTGTTTTTTGGTGGTTGTAGATGTGTGACAGATTTTGGGGGTCAAAGTTAGAAAAAGTATATTCTTTTCATTTTTTTCATCATATTTTATAAAAAAATTTTATAATAAATTGTAAGATATGATGAAAATAATTATATCTTTAAAAAGTCCATTTAATGGCGAGAAAAACGGTATATAATATGTGTGGGTACAGTAAATGAGTAAACAGCCCTGGTCCTTAAAGTAAAAGTTAATTTTCTGCCAAAACATTAATGCCATTGATTCATCTTATAACCCTGCATGTAGTCACTAACATATTTTTTTCAATCCCTTCTTATTTTTTATATAATCTTTATTTTTCTGATCCTCTTCCCACCCACTCATTTCCTGGTTTTTCTCTTTTACATGTAAGAATGGTCCCACCCGCTCTTACGTGTTAATCCGTGCGCGCTCTAGTGAAGCATCATGTATTGCGCATGTTTTAAAATACAATCTCTGCTGTGATACATATTAAAACAATGAAACACTAGGTTCATTGTTTTGTATCGTAGCAGTGATCGTATTAGCAGTTCTGTACGCATGCGTGTCTCATGAATGCGCTTCTATACAGGCATTGAATTTAATAAGTTGGGGGCGTATAGTGAGTCTATTCGGACGCCACTGGCGGAGTGATGGCGATATATAATAGCGGATTGAAAGGTAAAATGATAAATTTATTAGTAGAAAAAATAATAATTCATGAATTAAACTCAACCTAATTTTAGTTGTACTTTACGTTGCGGCATAGAGGTGCATAATAGTTTACTTTAAGGGTAAGAAAATTGAAAAATGGTCTGGTCCTTAAGGGTTTAAGGGCTATTAGTAGTTTAGTATTAGATTAGGGGGTGTTTTTATTTTGGGGAGGCTTTTTTTTTTTTTTTTTGAAACAATTTTTATTGAGATTATTGGCAAAAGTAACAACTTAAATAATGTTCCTTCACAATGACAGATGATTTACATAGTACATAAATCAGAGAATACAAGGGTAAACAATACAGGTAGTGGGAGATAGGATCTATTTGTGTACTGAAAATGGAAGTCGTAGGAGAGGCAAGTTTTGAGTTATATATTTTCTGGGCACTTCTCTATAGGTCGTCGTATAGCTCCCTCTAAGGATATGTGAATGAACTTCGCAGAAAGAAATCTCCTTTTATAATATGGGATAATTTTAGTATGAAATAAAATGAAAAATAAAGCGTAAAGGGTAAACAGAGGGCAAGAGCCGCTTTAATATTAATGGGAGGGGAGGGGAAGAGGAAGGGGGGGGGGGCGTGTCCAGGATTATGTTGATGTGACGTGATCTGGTGAATATGTGGGAATAATTTACAGCCCAGGCCTGAAGGTTGATTATGGAAGTCTATAAACAAGCTTCTGAAGTAGTTGTGGAGTGAGATTTCCGGTAGGAGGAGTTGTGCTGTGCAGCACACACTCTGGAGTTGGCGTGAGCACGGAGCACTGGTATTCCAATTCTCTCCCCACGCTGTTTCTCCCGTTGCTGGTGCAGCTTGCATCCTAGGGAGTGGGCAAATACACCTAAGCCCCAGCAGGAAAATTCTCCAGAGTCACATTATTGGCTCCCTGGACAGAGCCGCCACTTTGCTGCCTAAAGTTTACCAATTATCAGCTTTTGAGACCGGCTTTTTACGGAGTCTACTACTGCTGACGTTTGTTCCCCCTTGTCAGTGTGGGCTATCCCTAGGAGACCTGGGCTTCGGTGTGCCAGGATGGTTAAGCCAGAGTACTGTGAAGGCTGAATTGGGGCTTTCTTGTATAGCCGGCGCCTGACGGAGGGCAATAAATACTCGTTGTGGGGCCCCTTGACCTCCTAGAGTATTGTGTACTTTGTATCCCCTCTTGGCTACATCTTGTTTCAGAAGCATAGATCCCCGCAGACGGCTGTAGTGACAAAATTGGCCGGATCATAGTGCCCAATCATTGAGTGCGGATAAGGCGAGCCCTTCTATCCACCCAATCAGAAAACGGAGGTGTGCTAAGGAGTTGTCGTCATAGCAGAAACGGAAGGACCACAGTGTGCACAGCCGCGCAACTCGAGGAGGGGAGCAGATGAACGCTGTAATCCACGGAAGCCCTCAGTTCTTTGTAGCTCCCTCAGGACCGAGGCGCATAGACTGTGAGTTTTATTTGCCATTTTGTCTATACACAATTGATGATCTCTGACGGTCTCTAAAATCTATTGCGGTGGGCTGGAGAAGGAGGTGTGATACCGCAGCCACAAAATAGGAAGAAGGAACTGTCTTGTTATATACATGTAACGAAAGACTGATGGTATATCTGGTTAAAGTACCTGGCATGTCTTACTGCCTCATTATATCATAAACTGATGTTTGCAGAACAAACCCTCTATTCTAAACAGAATTTTTGCAGTTCTGTTAGAGAGGATAAAAATGGACTCTCTCTAGTATTATATATCCTATATCAGGTTCAATATATCAAGGGTCTCTGAAGACTCGCGGCTCAGTAATTTATGTTCTTGGTGGTGTATAGGAATTTTGTGTTATCCTGTTGACGCATATAACAGCTAATTGATTTTGATCTCAGCGCATCTTCTAGAGAAGTTTTAAATTGTTTAAATCCTATGTAATGCTGATTAGTTTACTACACTGTAAGCAACCTGTCTAGTATGTGGTGACCATTACAAGGGAAGGGAAAGTTCTCTCTAATATGTTATATGGTTAATTTTGTTTCCAAACAAGAACAGGTTTCATAGGAGGCTAGAATATTTTAGCTGTAAGTCCTATATGCTGGCTTCGAGAAGCTACAATATGTATAATGTTGATTAATCTCACATTCCATAATCTGCTTGTCAGTTTTTAGACCTTCTATCTAACTGGTTAAAAGAGTAAGGAAAAGTTTTATATGTCTAAGAGATTGCAGGCTCTATCTTATCACTTAAATCTCTTCACGGTAATTTAATAATAGAGAAAAGGGGAAAGAGGAAAGTAAAAGAATAAGTTTGTTTCACGCTTTCTTAAGCTATATATTTTGCACGTTTGTATTGCTAGGCTTCTGCCCAGCAGTGTATGTGAGGGGTGGTCCTTACATTTGTTTTTTTATTTATTTACTTATTTATTTTTGGCACGATTTGAATGGAAAAATTTATTACACAGGGGAAATCTAACTCTCCTAAAATGCCTGTGAAAACAAAAGACAAGAAAAATAAAACAATTGATACCAGTATAGATAGTACCATGGAAGCTAGCAGGTCCTCTTTTGACTCTCAAGCTCTTATAGCTAAAATTTCAGAAGTTTTTTCACCTCAATTTGAAGCTATTAAAAAAGAGCTCGGCTCAATTTCTATTGAAATAGGGTCACTATCCTCTGAAGTAAGACAGTTCTCTGCAAGGTTAACAGAAGCAGAGTCTAGGATCTCTGATATAGAAGATCAGACCCAGAGGCAGGCCGACACATTACAAAAACAAGAATCTAAAATTAAAAATATGCAGTTACGCCTGGAGGATCTTGAGGATCGCTCCAGGCGTAACAACATTAGACTAGTGGGGCTCCCTGAACTGTTAGAATTTACGTCCACTACATTACCTCTAGCACTTGGTATGCCCCCCCATTTGTTACCACTTACGATCGAGCGTGCTCATAGATTAGGCCCCAAGAAGCCTTCTTCAGACGGAGTCACAAAAAGTAGAGTCTGTTTATTCAAACTCTTAAGATTCCAAGACAAAACTGATCTACTGAAACTGTTTAAAAAATCAGATCCTTTGGTTTTTGGAAATAGCAGGCTATTATTGTTCCAGGACTTCTCTTTTGAGACCTCGTCCAAAAGAAGACTAATGGCCCCTCATTGCACGCAATTAATAAATAAAGGGTTGAAGGCTCGCATGGTCTACCCAGCCAGGATCAGGGTATTAGACACGTATTTGATGAGGTTTCAGAAGTTAAAAAATACATTGAGAGCAGTTAATCCTAGAAAATTGATTATGGAAAGCAGCTAGAGGCTATGATTTACGTTGTAATGTTGAATAGTAGTCTCTCAATGTTAGATATGGCAAGCAAAGTTGCTATTTTTTTGTGTAATTGTCTTCACTTATTTTTTTTTTCTCTCTCTCTCTCCGCCGCTCCCCCCTCCCGGTCCCCCCCACGCTGTGCCCTCAGTTCGTCCCGACTGGGCTGACCCTTATAAATTGGCTACTTAGCCTGTTTTTAGATGGTGGAAGGGATTAAGATTTTATCTTGGAATATAGGAGGGATAGCTTCTCCCATTAAACGCAAATAAGTTATTAAAACTCTAGCAAAGTATAAACCAGATGTTGTTCTCCTCCAGGAGACACATCTTAATGAGCAAGAAGCGTTTAAATTGAAGACAAAATGGGTAGGGGAAATAATCTCCACTACTGGGGTGTCTAGAAAATGTGGGGTTGCTATTCTCTTCCATAAAGAGCTAGTCTATAAGGTAGACAAGGTAGAAGTAGACCCTGCTGCAAGATATATTCTCATTCAAGTGCATATAAAGAACATTAAATTTGTACTATGTAACGTCTATGGGCCAAATAAATTCTCTAGAGAATTTTGGGAGAATATAAAAATTAAATTATTTCCTTTTATCACTGAAAATTTAATATTAGGGGGGGACTTTAATGCAACTCTATGCCCTGTTTCAGATAGACTATCTAACAAAAATAGAGCAGTCTACGAAAAAAATGCAAAATATCTATCTCAGTTCTGTGCCAGGCTTACATTAGTAGATGTATGGCATTTAAAAAACCCGGATAAACAGGTATTTTCCTGTGAGTCTAAAGCATGCGATTATCTCTTTGTCTCTCCCCACCTGTCTTAAAAATAGGACTCAAACGCCTAGTTTTTATTTCCCCCGATATTTGTATACTAACCCCAAATTCGTTAATTTTTTAAGATCTTTGTGGCAGCGATACTATTCCGATAATTTAAGCTACTTTAACAAACCGGACATTTTTTGGGAAGCGTTTAAAGCTGTTATGCGGGGGGGAATACAGACATATGTTGGCATAGCTAAGAAAAAGAGTAGAGCACGGGAAATACAAATTGTGAATAAAGTTAGGAACTCATATAGAAATTACTGCTTAAGTCGTACCTCGGGAAATTGGAAAAAGTATCAAGATAACAGGAAGGAAAGAGATTTGCTTTTAAAGAAGCAAAAATAAATCTTCTCTTAAAAGGAGTTCATGGCTCTTCTGCAAAATATCTGGCCAGACTCACTAAAGTTAGAAAAAAGAAAAACGTTATTCTCGCAATTCAAACTAATAAGGGAAGATATACGGAGACCAATGAGATCATGGAGGCTTTTTTTGCTTACTATCAACAATTATATTCCAGAGTTGAAATAAATAATGATAATCAAGACATTTTTTGGTCTATGATAAAGACTCCCCAATTAAGCACTGAGGACTTAATGTTGATTAATGCCCCGATCTCATCTGATGAAATTAGAAAAGCCATAGATCATTTGAAATTGAATAAGGCTCCTGGACCAGATGGGCTCCCAGGGGAGCTCTATAAATGTCTTGGTGAGGTCCTACTTCCAATATTAGAAAAACTCTTTAATTTCTACTATAGCTCAAATAAGACTATCTCTAGCTACTTCTCTGCGGCCAATATCTCTCTTATTTTAAAGAAAGGTAAAAATCCTGAGGATCTGGCTTCGTATAGGCCGATCTCGGTACTGAATATAGATTACAAGATTTTAATGGCTATTATTTCTTCAAGATTATCTACTTGTCTACATAAAATCATTCACCCAGACCAGACAGGATTCATGGTAGCTAGAAATCCAGTTTAAAATATTCGTAAACTGATTAACTTTCTGGATTATGCCTGGAATGTGGATAAGGCTAGGAAGAAGCCACTTGGCAAGATGTTGCTATTCTCTCTTTGGATGCGGTCAAAGCTTTTGACTCGATTGTGTGGGAATATCTATTTAGGGCGATGGAGAAGTTTGGTTTTAAAGGGGAATTTTTACAATTCATTTTTCGTTTATATCATAATCCAATTTCCTTTTTACTTATTAATGGATCTTTTTCTCCTAAAATAACATTACAGAGAGGCACCAGGCAAGGTTGCCCGCTGTCTCCACTACTCTTTAATATTGCGCTGGAACCTCTCGCGATAAGATTGAGAGATGTTTTGATAGGAGTTCCATTTGGCTTACATCGTCTTAAAATACTGCTTTATGCAGATGATGTGTTGATTTTTTTAGCCAACATTCAGCAGTCTATTTCTATAATCCTTAATGCGCTGCAAGTTTTTAGTTCCTTTTCAGGTTATAAGATAAACCTAGAGAAGAGTGAATTAATGTGTATAAATAATTCCCAGTTAGTAGGACTTAATATTCCATTCAAACTGGTTGAGGTTATTAAATATCTAGGGTTAATTCTACATAAAAACCCTAAACTTTGGTATAAAGCCAATTTTGAACCCCTATTTAAAAAAAATAGGAATGGATTTGTTCCTTTCGGGCGCTTTTCCTTTGTCCATTACAGCCAGGGTTAATTTAATAAAATCAATAATTTTTCCGCGTCTGCTATACCCTCTTCAGAATCTTCCTTTATTCTTATTGAATAAAGATCTAAAGCTTTTTAATGCTCAAATTTCTAAATTAATTTGGAATAATAAAAGGCCTTGAATTGCGCTTGCAAGACTAATGCAAAATCGTGGATCAGCGGGATTGGCCCTTCCTAATCTTAAATAGTATAACCTGGCTGCGATGGTTAAAACGGCAATAGATTGGCTTGCCGGTACTAACCTGGTGTCATCAGAAGAGCTAGAAAATTATTTGATTGCCCCATTCGCGTTAAAAGCTTTATTACATTCTCCAGTTCAGAAGCTCCCTCAGAACGTTAGCTGTCTTATCACGATTAGAAACATAGTCTCTGCCTGGCAAAGGTTTTGTGCAATTCTTGATATAGATTATTCATTCTCTGAATGGCTTCCGATTATAAATAATCCAAATTTATTGCCAGGTCTTTACCAAAAAGTTTTCAAAGACTGGGCTGATAAAGGACTACACTATGTAAAACAGTTATTTGATGAGAATGATCAATTTCTAGTGGCGGATGTTATTTTTAACAAATATGATTTACCTAGATCTAATTTATTTGCTTATTTTCAAATCCGCCATTTTATTTCATCACAAAGTTGGTCTTCTTCCTCCTTTTCTGCCTGGTCGGATATTAAACTTTCGGTACAAAAATTTGTTGCAGGAAACTCCTCGATATCCCTAATGTATGATATTATGTTGAACAAGCAGAGTCTCCTATTTAGGGACAATATTTGTAAGTCTTGGCTACCATTTATCCCCTCTGTTAACCATGATAAAATTACTCAGAGCTTTGACTCTTTACGTAAGTGTAAAGTCCCGATATCTTGGAATGAATCCCATATGAAATTGATCAATAATTTCTATCTTTCACCGTGGAAAGTCTCTAGATTTTATCCGACTTCGGCTAGCTTATGTCCTCGATGCTCACATGAGAGGGCAGACATGATACACATGTTTTGGACATGTCCTATGGTAAGACAATTGTGGTTAAAGACTATTTTTTGGTTCAATAAATTTTATAAAATAACAATTGGATTATCTGCGGAAGATGTCTTCTTTCTATTTCCCTCACAAGAGGCTGTTGATGATAACACTATAAACAGTTTAAATACTATTATTTTGACTGTTAGATACTGTATACTTAAAAACTGGAAAGCTAGGCGTGTACCCGGATTAACCATGGTCTTCAGAACATTACAAGATCAAATTGTTTTTGAATCATTTCATCTTTATGAAGCTTCGGAGAAACGAATCAAGAAGTTCCTCTGGAAATGGACGCCAGTTATTTTATCTTATTCATATCCTCTGCAAAAGCGGATTCTTTCTTCTTTCCTATCTTCAGTGAGCTTCGCGGAACTAACTTTACTTAATGTTTTTCCACACACCTGGATTGATAACACGGTAGGCGATCCCTAGTCGGTGGCGGTCTGGGGGGGTGGGGTGGCGTCGGGGGTGGGGAGGGAGAGAGAAATATTTATTTTTATACAGGCTTTTTTTTTTTTTTTTTTTTCTTCTTACCTTCAGATCACTGCTATTTTTGGTATGGAGAAGAGAAGGAAGGAAAGGGGAAGGGGAACGGTGGAGGGAAGGAATATGAAAAGAAATGTAGGAAAAAGTATCTAAGCAAGTTGACAGCAGTTTAGTTTTATAGGTATATAAGGTAGAAGTATTAAATAACTTCATGTGCAATCAGGTGGTGGATCTGAATTGTCCAGCTTATTTGTAGATTGGAATCGGTATCTGATAATACCTATCATGTTAATGTGTTTTATGTTTAGCTGCTTATGGATGTACTAGATATATAGTCATATGGAGCTGCGTCTCCAGATAAGATACCTGTAATGTTTTTTTTTTGTCTCTTTTTGTTGTATGACTTATTTCTTATGCACTAAATAACCAATAAAAATGATTTAAAAACAAAACAAAAAAAAAAACAAGCTTCTATCGTAGGTGGGAGACTCAAAGAGAATCTCGAATAAGAGTTAGAGAGGGGATACAGCTAAAATGGCCTGGGAAGAGATAACACGATGGGACTGCTGAATTAAGGGAGAGCTATGGGCTATACTGAGGGGTAGGCAGTTCTACGTTATATGGTAAAGTGAGGGGGTAGTAGTGCGTAGAGTTACATCACTGAGAGTTTCATTATGTAGTGGGAATCAAATATCGGCTGATAGAATTAGCTGTAGAGGGGCCTATATATGTGGGATAAAAGTGTCTCCTCACACTTTAGAAGGGAAAAGAATGTTAACCTAGACCTGCTAGGTATGTAACCATATATATGAGGAACTGTTACATCAATGATAGCTATTAGTAATCTCTTTCTATACTTAAGTCTGGTATTAGCGTGAGCTATTGATAGATAGGAAATTAGTTTAGAAAGGATAATGTTATAGGGTCACTAGTACTATTACACTTATAGAAATAATAAGGGAGAAAGAGCAACGCCATGGTATATAGGGTGGCAGAGCTGGTTACAATAGGTGAGTCTAATGCACTTCAAAAGTATCAAAGTTTGAATACAAACATAACTGGGCCAATATAACCAACAGTGAGACATTATGAATGCAAAGAGAATAGCAGGGGGGCCAAATGGCGATGTGAAGTTGTCGCATAGCTTGACCCTTATGTAAACAGTAGACATATGATTATGGGAACGATAACAAACAGTAAAACAGCCTAACAAAAGCTCTTGTCCAAGTAGTAATTAATTTAGACAGACAGGCAGTCATATTGGTAACAGGTACTGAGGGATATTGTCTGCTACAGCTGTTAAACTAGGTATATGTGATCTTAATAGAGTTAAGATCAGTAGGATATAGAAAATAACCAATGTTCCTGTGTTTGTGGGTGTAGAGCATTTTCAATAAATGTGTGTACTCCCAGACAATTATAATCATGGCTACAACAAAACATGCAACTATAACTTAATATTTGTGTATAACAGTAATAGTATCAGAGTCAGGTATCAAGCCTTATTAATACATCTTACCCGCTGTCTGAGTTGATGGGAGAAATATGTCAATGTTATATTTTACATGAAAGAACTATTTGGTCCTCAACTAGTTAACCCTCACTTTTCCCCCTACACAATAAGCCTTTGGCACATATAAGTAAATAGCAAATAATATCAGGCATTAAGTAACTCAGCAAACATAGACAGCATAAGATATATGGAAGCTCATCACAAAAATGTAGGAAAAGCAGATCCTATGCACGCTAGTGGAAACTTAAGTATCACAGTGTAGTCCTGTTCGTAGCAAACCCTAGGAACATTTTAAACTTTAAGTATAGATAACCGCGTAACAAAACATAATAAGGGGCAAAGTACTATATGTATGGCTTAAGCATAAGTCGCATTGGGTGGTCATAAGAATAGTGTCCGAACTGACCGCTGATACATGTGCTTGCCTGGAAGCGCTACTAGCCGACTCCTCTCCTGGAGCAGATAGGAGGCTGGTATTGATAAAGATCAGGCACACGACTAGACACAGTGAGCTGGGAGGTCAAGAGTCTTTTTAGCCAGAGTTCAGTGACCAGTACTTGTAGTGAGCTCAGGTGCGATCTAAACAGCACACCCTGTCGGGTAGAGTTGAGAGAAGGGAGCTTGCCTTGTTCCTTATGAAGCCATCCGCCTCCGGTGTCATCTAGCCAGCTCAAGTAAATGCCAGAGAGTGCTGAAAGGTCTCGGTGGTGGCAGTTATGATCATTTCTGCCCAGGGCTTTCTTTTCCACTACGCCATCAGAAGAGAGCTCCCCAGCAATCGACGATCTACTCTCCTCCCCTCCCCCAAGGCCGGCCGCATCCTCCGGGTCAGGTAGAGGAGATCCAAGAGGCGGGTTAGGTAGTTGTGTCAGGTCAAAAGTAGCGGTACTGTTCGTAGGTTGCGCAAAGTTTTCATTAACCTCCTCTGGCTCCGCCATGTTTGAAGTGGGTATATCCACGTGGCCATAACGTAGGATAGAATGTACACTACGGAATTGGCATGCCATCTTTGTCTCAAGGGCTATGAAGAGGGCCCTTACTGTAGTATCAAAGTCCTCCATGGTTGTTGTATATGGCATTTCCACAGTTGTGGTAGATAGCATGTCTAAGGATGGCAGTATGATCTCTGTATGTTTGTTTGCCTGGAGTGGAGTTTGAGAGTCGTCAATGGCAATGTAAGATAAGTAGCAAACGGCTGGCTCTGGAACTCCCAGAAATAAGATATAGGTGTCCTTCGATGCAGGAGAATGAGCCTAGTAAACTGCGATAGGTATCAGTCTTGGATGGCATGAAATAAATTAGATTTTTCCATAAATTGCAGCCCTAAAGTGGAGAGCTCTTATTAAAGCGGCCATCTTAGATGCTGGTCCGGACACGCCCCCTGGGGAGGCTTTTTTATTTTCATAGGGATTAGGTTTAATTTTTTTATTTTTAATAATTTGGTTTATTTTCTGTAATGTTAGAATTTTTTATTTTTGTAATTTTAGATTATTTTAATTTAATCTTAGTTGTTTTTTTTTTTTAAGTAATGTTAGGATTTTTTATTTTAATTGTAATTTAGTATTTTATTATTTTATGTAATTTGAGGTTAATTTAGGGGGTGTTAGGTTAGGGGGCTTAGTAATTAAAACATAATTTATGCTTACCTGATAAATTTATTTCTCTTGTAGTGTATCCAGTCCACGGATCATCCATTACTTGTGGGATATTCTCCTTCCCAACAGGAAGTTGCAAGAGGATCACCCACAGCAGAGCTGCTATATAGCTCCTCCCCTAACTGCCATATCCAGTCATTCGACCGAAACAAGCCGAGAAAGGAGAAACCATAGGGTGCAGTGGTGACTGAAGTTTAATTAAAATTTAGACCTGCCTTAAAAGGACAGGGCGGGCCGTGGACTGGATACACTACAAGAGAAATAAATTTATCAGGTAAGCATAAATTATGTTTTCTCTTGTTAAGTGTATCCAGTCCACGGATCATCCATTACTTGTGGGATACCAATACCAAAGCTTAAGTACACGGATGATGGGAGGGACAAGGCAGGAACTTAAACGGAAGGAACCACTGCCTGTAGAACCTTTCTCCCAAAAACAGCCTCCGAAGAAGCAAAAGTGTCAAATTTGTAAAATTTTGAAAAGGTATGAAGCGAAGACCAAGTCGCAGCCTTGCAAATCTGTTCAACAGAGGCCTCATTTTTAAAGGCCCAGGTGGAAGCCACAGCTCTAGTAGAATGAGCTGTAATTCTTTCAGGGGGCTGCTGTCCAGCAGTCTCATATGCTAAACGGATTATACTCCGAAGCCAAAAAGAAAGAGAGGTTGCCGAGGCCTTTTGACCTCTCCTCTGTCCAGATTAAATAACAAACAGGTGAGATGTTTGGCGAAAATCTTTAGTAGCCTGCAAGTAAAACTTCAATGCACGGACTACGTCTAGATTATGCAAAAGACGTTCCTTCTTTGAAGAAGGATTAGGGCATAATGATGGAACAACAATCTCTTGATTGAAACAACCTTAGGTAAAAAACCCAGGTTTTGTACGCAGAACTACTTTATCTGAATGAAAGATCAGATAAGGAGAATCACAATGTAAGGCAGATAACTCCGAGACTCTTCGAGCCGAGGAAATAGCCATCAGAAAAAGAATTTTCCATGATAGAAGTTTGATATCAATAGAATGAAGGGGTTCAAACGGAACCCCTTGAAGAACTTTAAGACCCAAGTTTAAGCTCCATGGGGGAGCAACAGGTTTAAACACAGGCTTAATTCTAACTAAAGCCTGACAAAATGCCTGAACGTCTGGAACTTCTGCCAGACGCTAGCTGATAGTCCTTTGTCCAAACCCTCTTGGAGGAAGGACAATATCCAAGGAATATCCTAGGAATCCTAACCCTACTCCATGAGTAATTCTTGGATTCACACCAATGAAGATATTTACGCCAAATCTTGTGGTAAATTTTGCTGGTGACAGGCTTTCGTGCCTGTATTAAGGTATCAATTACTGACTCGGAGAAGCCACGCTTTGATAGGATCAAGCGTTCAATCTCCATGCAGTCAGTCTCAGAGAAAGTAGATTCGGATGATTGAAAGGACCTTGTATTAGAAGGTCTTGTCTCAGAGGCAGAGTCCATGGTGGAAAGGATGACATGTCCACTAGGTCTGCATACCAGGTCCTGCGTGGCCACGCAGGCGCTATCAATATCACTGATGCTCTCTCCTGTTTGATTTTGACAATCAGACGAGGGAGCAGAGGAAACGGTGGAAACACATAGGCCAGGTTGAAGAACCAAGGCGCTGCTAGAGCATCTATCAGTGCCGCTTCTGGGTCCCTGGACCTGGATCCGTAACAAAGAAGCTTGGCGTTCTGGCGAGACGCCATGAGATCCAGTTCTGGTTTGCCCCAACGGAGAACCAATTGAGCAAACACCTCCAGATGGAGTTCCCACTCCCCCGGATGAAAAGTCTGACGACTTAGAAAATCCGCCTCCCAGTTCTCTACCCCTGGGATATGGATCGCTGATAGGTGGCAAGAGTGAGTCTCTGCCCAGCGAATTATCTTGGAGACTTCTGACATCGCTAGGGAACTCCTGGTCCCCCCTTGATGGATGATGTAAGCCACAGTCGTGATGTTGTCCGACTGAAATCTGATGAACCTCAGTGTTGCTAACTGAGGCCAAGCTAGAAGAGCATTGAATATTGCTCTTAACTCCAGAATATTTATTGGGAGGAGTTTCTCCTCCTGAGTCCATGAACCCTGAGCCTTCAGGGAGTTCCAGACTGCACCCCAACCTAGAAGGCTGGCGTCTGTTGTTACAATGGTCCAATCTGGCCTGCGAAAGGTCATACCTTTGGACAGATGGACCCGAGATAACCACCAGAGAAGAGAATCTCTGGTTTCCTGATCCAGATTTAGTAGAGGGGACAAATCTGTGTAATCCCCATTCCACTGACTGAGCATGCATAATTGCAGCGGTCTGAGATGCAGGCGCGCAAATGGCACTATGTCCATTTCCGCTGCCATTAAGCCGATTACTTCCATGCAGTGAGCCACCGTGGGGCGCGGAATGGAGTGAAGAACACGGCAAGCATTTAGAAGTTTTGATAACCTGGACTCCATCAGGTAAATTTTCATTTCTATAGAATCTATCAGAGTCCCTAGGAAGGAAACCCTTGTGAGAGGAGATAGAGAACTCTTTTCTTCGTTCACTTTCCACCCATGCGACCTCAGAAATGCCAGAACTATCTCTGTATGAGACTTGGCAATTTGAAAGCTTGACGCCTGTATCAGGATGTCGTCTAGGTAAGGAGCCACCGCTATGCCTCGCGGTCTTAGAACCGCCAGAAGTGAGCCCAGAACCTTTGTAAAAATTCTTGGGTCTGTAGCCAACCCGAATGGAAGAGCTACAAACTGGTAATGCCTGTCTAGAAAGGCAAACCTCAGGAACCGATGATGATTCTTGTGGATCGGAATGTGAAGGTAGGCATCCTTTAAGTCCACTGTGGTCATGTACTGACCCTCTTGGATCATGGGTAAAATGGTTTGAATAGTTTCCATCTTGAATGATGGAACTCTGAGGAATTTGTTTAGGATCTTTAGATCCAAAATTGGTCTGAAGGTTCCCTCTTTTTTGGGAACCACAAACAGATTTGAATACAACCCCTGTCCTTGTTCCGTCCGCGGAACTGGATGGATCACTCCCATTACAAGGAGGTCTTGCACGCAGCTTAGGAATGCCTCTTTCTTTATCTGGTTTGCAGATAATCTTGAAAAGTGAAATCTCCCTTGTGGGGGAGAAGCTTTGAAGTCCAGAAGATATCCCTGAGATATGATCTCCAACGCCCAGGGATCCTGAACATCTCTTGCCCACGCCTGGGCAAAGAGAGAGAGTCTGCCCCCTACTAGATCCGTTGTCGGATAGGGGGCCGCTCTTTCATGCTGTCTTGGAGGCAGCAGCAGGCTTTCGGCCTGCTTGCCCTTGTTCCAGGACTGGGTAGGTTTCCAGGCCTGCTTAGATTGAGGAAAAGTTCCCTCTTGTTTTGAAGTAGAGGGAGCTGATCCTGCACCTGCCTTGAAATTTCGAAAAGCACGAAAATTAGACTGTTTGGCCCTTGATTTGGCCCTGTCCTGAGGAAGGGTATGACCCTTACCTCCAGTAATGCCAGCAATAATTTCTTTCAAACCAGGCCCGAATAAGGTCTGCCCCTTGAAAGGAATGTTAAGTAATTTAGACTTTGAAGTCACATCAGCTGACCAGGATTTAAGCCATAGCGCCCTACGCGCCTGGATGGCGAATCCGGAATTCTTAGCCGTTAGTTTAGTCAAATGAACAATGGCATCAGAAACAAATGAGTTAGCTAGCTTAAGTGTTCTAAGCTTGTCAATAATTTCAGTCAATGGAGCTGTATGGATGGCCTCTTCCAGGGCCTCAAACCAGAACGCCGCCGCAGCAGTGACAGGCGCAATGCATGCAAGGGGCTGTAAAATAAAAACCTTGTTGAATAAACATTTTCTTAAGGTAACCCTCTAATTTTTTATCCATTGGATCTGAAAAAACACAACTGTCCTCAACCGGGATAGTGGTACGCTTTGCTAAAGTAGAAACTGCTCCCTCCACCTTAGGGACCGTCTGCCATAAGTCCTGTGTAGTGGCATCTATTGGAAACATTTTTCTAAATATAGGAGGTGGGGAAAAGGGCACACCGGGTCTATCCCACTCCTTACTAATAATTTCTGTAATATTGGAAAAACATCAGTACTCACCGGCACTGCATAGTATTTATCCAGCCTACACAATTTCTCTGGCACTGCAATTGTGTCACAGTCATTCAGAGCAGCTAATACCTCCCCAAGTAACGCACGGAGGTTCTCAAGCTTAAATTTAAAATTAGAAATCTCTGAATTAGGTCTCCCCGATTCAGAGACGTCACCCACAGACTGAAGTTCTCCGTCCTCAGGTTCTGCATATTGTGACGCAGTATCAGACATGGCTCTTACAGCATCTACGCGCTCTGTATCTCGTCTAACCCCAGAGCTATCGCGCTTGCCTCTCAATTCAGGCAATCTGGCTAATACCTGTGACAGGGTATTATTCATGATTGCAGCCATGTCCTGCAAAGTAATCGCTATGGGCATCCCTGATGTACTTGGCGCCATATTAGCGTGCGTCCCTCGAGCGGGAGGCGAAGGGTCCGACACGTGGGGAGAGTTAGTCAGCATAACTTCCCCCTCGACAGACCCCTCTGGTGACAATTCTTTTATAGATAAAGATTGATCTTTACTGTTTAAGGTGAAATCAATATATGTGATATCAGTATATGTGATAGCAAAACAGCATAAAAAACGGCGTCCCCGGCTTTTGCGGGTGACGCTGCATATGTAATCTTGCCCAGAATAGTTCAAAATCTTCAATGAACAAAATGTATTATTGTGTGATCAGTTCATATTGTTATTAAACTGTTACATTTTTTTAAATGTTGATAACTTTTGAAGACAAGCATATATAAAAGGACCCACAGTAGATTCCCACAATAAAATTAAGCGGAACCAGAGAGAAATATTGTAGGTCTAGTTTTATGCAAAGTATCCATGCAACAGTATGACTTATTCCCAGACAAATAAACATTAAATCTTATATTTATTTATTATCAAATTTTATTTTAAGTTTACGTAAGTTTGTATTTAGTGTCCTTTGAAAGGGACTTTAAGATTGTAATTTAAAATGTTTCTTTATTTATAGTAAAAAAATAATAAACTTTGCAAAATAATTTTATTTCCTGTAATTTAATTCTGAAATTTGTGGGCTTTCCATTTTATCTTAAAGGTGAAAATGCAGACTTCAGACATAACAGTTATATTCTAAACACTCATTGGTGTACACTCTAGTGATCCATTTATAATGGTCCCTAATTGGCATTAGAAGAAAAGAAAACCTAGGTTAAAACATGGAGGTACCCATTCTTTAATAATAAAAAAAAAAAAAATACATCTGCATATTATTTCCAGGTTACCATTTTCTTTGAATACATCATTCTATCTAGTGTTTATATTAAAGGGACAGTCAACACCAGAATTGTTGTTGTTTAAAAAGAAAGATAATCCCTTTATTAACCATTCCCCAGTTTTGCATAACCAACACAGTTATAATAATACACATTTTACCTCTGTAATTATCTTGTATCTAAGCTTCTGCTGACTGCCCCCTTATTTCAGTTTTTTTGACAGACATGCAGTTTAGCCAATCAGTGCTCACTCCTAGGTCACTTTACGTGCATGAGCTCAATGTTATCTATATGAAACATGAGAACTAATGCCCTCTAGTGGTCAAAATGTATTCAGATTAGAGGCAGTCTTCAAGGTCTAAGAAATTAGCATATGAACCTCCTAGTTTTAGCTTTCAACTAAGAATACCAAGAGAACAAAGCAAAATTGGTGATAAAAGTAAATTGGGAAGTTGTTTAAAATTGCATGCCCTATTTAAAACATGAAAGTTTTTTTGGACTTGACTGCCCCTTTAAAGGATGATTGTAGTCTAAAAATGATTTAAGATTTATGCTCCAGAGCAGAAACTGCAGCTAAGTTTCGTGACTAGAGCTGCTGATTGAATCAGCGGTAGTTCTGCTTGTGATCAGAAGTGCTCTGCAGGTCCTGAGTGATACTTCTACTATGTGTTTAACCCCATTTGTGGGGCTTAAACAAAGAGCATTAAAGGGTCACTAATATTAAAAATAACATGCTATAAGAATTGGACATTTCTACTAATGGCCTTTTAATGTTTATTGTCCCTATCTATTCTAAATAGTTCTCCTTATAATTTTTCCAAAGTTTCTTTGATCACTTGTTTTTTTGAAGAAAAAAAAGAACCAAACAAATCAGCTCTTCAAGTTTGTTTTTAAAAGCCCTGTTTTGTTGTAAAAAATGTACTAAATAATTTATTTAAAACAGGTTAAGATCTGTGCATATCCTAACAGGGCTAATTCATTAAAAATAGTGTGCATAATTAAAAAATAAAAATAAATAATTGCTGGCAATTATTTTAAAATCATTTTCAAAAATAAGCAAAATGAATTACATAGTTAAGCTGCCTGGAGCAGCCAACTCCACCCCCCCCTTATCAGTGTTTAGACACAGGCATTGTATTTCAACTGAGTTCACAGCTTCTAGGCATGCTCCAGCAGATAATCACTGTGCACTTTTGTATTCTACCAAAATCAACCATAGATATAGATACAGCCATAGAAGGAAATGTGTGTGGGGGGGTAAAGCTTTACAATTCAGAAACTAAAAAGAAAGGGTTAATGGCGAGGCACTGCAGTATAAATTTGCAGGTAAAGTAATTAAAGCACATATTATATTTTGTCTCTATCCCAGATTAAATAAATCTGTCTAGATATAATATGTAAACATACAAACGGCCTTTTACCTTACTGAGAATTCATAGCTTAAGTTTATCCAGAGAGGTATCAATATACCGCGTTACCTACCCATTCCTCTAAGCGTGCTATCTTTTCTGACACCTCTTCTGCTTCTAGTCTCTCTTGCTCAGCTCGTCTTTCTGCTTCGCGAGTAAGCGATTCCTCTGCTGCTTTGCGCTCCAGATCTGCAATTTCCTCAGGTGTCAATCCATAGTTTCTAGGCTCTCCGACATTTTTTATTAATTGCCTCAAAACATCTCTGTACTCAATATCATCATCTTTTGATACATCTACAAAGATCAGAATAACTGATTAATTACTGAGATCTTTAAAAGGACATTAAAATCAAAATTAAACTATCATGATTCAAATAAATCATGCAACTTTCCAATTTACTTCTATTTTCTAATTTGGTTTGTTTTCTTGGTATCCTTTGTTGAAAAACATATCTAGGTAGGCTCATGACTAGCAATGCAAAGCTAGCTGCTGATTGGTGGCTGCACATATATACCTCTTGTCATTGGCTCACCATAGGCTAGATTACGAGTGGAGCGCTATTTTGCACTCCTGCTTGCATGTTAATTTTATAGCAGGGCTCAAAATTTCAAACCTTAAGCTACCAGCCAGCCCAAAATGTTACTCGCCACTTTTGATCCCACCTACTACCTGTTCACACCACACCCACTACCCCCATTCTTTGCATATGTTTAGCCAATGTGAAACACCTTATTGTGCAGTAATTTTTTTATATTGTTTTTGTTTTATACCATAAATTAAATAATGCTACATACAGTAATAAATTAACAAAAATAAGTGCAAAGCAGTAAGCAACATCAACTAGGGTTCTGGTGAAGACAACAGCTTAACAGAAAAAGGAAGATGTTGAACTCAGAGAAAGCAGAGAGTGTTGACATTAATGTGAGGCCATATCAGATTTTTTTATAACTATCATCTCTCATCTATCTTTCTCCATTCCTTCCCCTCTTAATCTCTCTTTTTACCCCACTCCCTTCTCTCTCAGGCCTTGGAGCATATTTAACAATGTGCAAGCGGACATGATACGAAGTAGCGTATCATGTTCGCTGCACATCGATAAATGCCGACAGCATTCGTTGTCAGCATTTATCATTGTACCAGCAGTTCTTGTGAACTGCTGGTGCAATGCCGCCCCCTGCAGATTGACACCGCTAGCAGGGGGTGTCAATCAATCCGCCGTCTCAGAGCAGGCGAACAAGTTATGGAGCAGGGGTCTTTAGACTGCTGCTTCATAACTTCTGTTTCCGGCGAGCCTTCCTTAAGCTCCATACGGAGCTTGATAAATATGCCAATGGCGAGTGGAAATTTCGAGCCCTGATTAAAGTATATATAATAATTTAAAATAAATAACAATTTTTTAATAGTTTATATTTAATATTTCAATAACGAGCATTGAAGGTAGCAATTCTTCATGTGCGCTAACCTGACCACGCGTGCCTTATACATATTTTACATTCCTATGTTCTTCACATAGAAAATAATGTTTTTTTGATTATTTTATATATATATAAATATAAATATATATATATATATATATATATATATGTGATACTGCTAATGTGAAGTACATATCTATACCGATATATCTATAATAATAGGTATTTATACTGTGTGTGTGTGTATATATATATATATATATATATATATATATATATATATATATGTGTCAGGGGCGTATTATGGCCTAGGCCAACAAGGCACGGGCCTAGGGCGGCAGATTTGAGGGGGCGGCACTTTTTGGGGCCGGGCACTCAAGAATTGGCCCTTTTGGTGCTGCTTAGAGCAGATCAAAAACTGGCCACACTAATGCATGAGAGGCAGCGGCTGCTACGGAAGTGGGACTGGGAAGGGAACCTCTCAGTCAGTGTATTTTCACAGTAAGTTAGTCAGTCCGACTCCTATTGTAATATGATCTAACTCTAAGACGTCACCTACTATTTGTTTTAATGAATTGTGTTGTGAGTTATTTGAAATATCGCCACTTAAGGAAGTAAAGCTCCTGCTCCAGCAACAACTGACACTGACTGAGGCTTGCGAGGAGGGAGGAAATAGAATCTGTGACAAGTGCGGTGCACGCTGCAACTGCTTATTCCTCCTGTCCTGACAATTTAAACGGCACAACACTGGAAGGACAATCAAGGAAGTAAAGATTGCTATAACACTGCTCCATGTCCTTTCAAGCTCCAGCAACAACTGACACTGACTGATGGGCTTGCGAGGAGGGAGGAAATAGAATCTGACACTCCAGTGCGGTGCACGCTGCAACGGCTTATTCCTGACAATTTAAACAGCACAAGGAAGGACATTGGACAATCATCATTGTCACTGTGCCGTTTAAATTGTCAGGAATAAGCCGTTGCAGCGTGCACCGCACTGGAGTGTCAGATTCTATTTCCTCCCTCCTCGCAAGCCCATCAGTCAGTGTCAGTTGTTGCTGGAGCTTGAAAGGACATGGAGCAGTGTTATAGCAATCTTTACTTCCTTGATTGTCCTTCCAGTGTTGTGCCGTTTAAATTGTCAGGACAGGAGGAATAAGCAGTTGCAGCGTGCACCGCACTTGTCACAGATTCTATTTCCTCCCTCCTCGCAAGCCTCAGTCAGTGTCAGTTGTTGCTGGAGCAGGAGCTTGAAAGGACGTGGAGCGGTGTTATGTTATTGTCAGTGTAATGCCTTGGAGCCAGCAGTCCCGCTTCCTAATCTGTAGCATAGCAGCCGTTTCCTTCCCTCCCCCTTCCTGGCCCCCCAAGTGCCGTGCTCACTCAGCTGACATTCACTGACTGTCTGACAGCATCTGCACACAGCCAGGCAGATCAAGACAGTAGCAGGGAACAGCACGCTTCTGAAGACAGGGCATAGATCAGGTCACAGGGGAATATTGCAGTGAAATAGTGAATATGTGGTAAGAGGGGGATCAGGGATGTTATTGTTATAGCAAGGCTTGTTGGTTGTTGTAAATAATGTGTGCTACAGTCTGCTGCTGCAGAGCAGGTCATAAATACCCCCACGGCTCCTGCTCACAGCAGAAAACAGGCTTTTTTTTAACCTCTTTGCTCCCAGAGGTGATGGGCTATGCTGGAAATAGTAGTTATGCTGTTTCTGTGACTGTGCATTGTGCGTATATATATATATATATATATATATATATACACACACTAACTATATATATATATATATACATATATATATACACACACACTATATATATATATATATATATATATATATATATATATATATATATATATATATATATACACACACATACATGCAAGTCCTGGGGTGTAAAAATATTATGGCTGAAAAAAAGCCTAAAACCTAGGGGGGTAGGGGGGTGGGGGGGGGGGGGCAGCAGAATTTTGAGGGCCTAGGGCAGCACAAAACCTAAATACGCCCCTGATATGTGTGTATATATATATATATATATATATATATATATACATACACACACACTTCTAAAAAAGGAAAGACAGCATTTCTCTTGTTAGGTGTATCCAGTCCACGGATCATCCATTACTTGTGGGATATTCTCCTTCCCAACAGGAAGTTGCAAGAGGATCACCCACAGCAGAGCTGCTATATAGCTCCTCCCCTAACTGCCATACCCAGTAATTCTCTTGCAAGCTCTCAACATAGCTGGAGGTAGTTAGAGGAAAGTGGTAAAATATAGTTAGTTTTTTCTTCAATCAAAAGTTTATTGTTTTTAAATGGTACCGGAGTGTACTATTTCTCTTGTTAAGTGTATCCAGTCCACGGATCATCCATTACTTATGGAATATATTCTCCTTCCCAACAGGAAGCTGCAAGAGTCCACCCACAGCAAAGCTGTTATATAGCTCCTCCCCTAACTGCCATATTCAGTAATTCGACCGAAAACATGCAGAGAAAGGAAAAACCATAGGGTGCAGTGGTGACTGTAGTTCAAATGAAAAAATTACCTGCCTTAAAGTGACAGGGCGGGCCGTGGACTGGATACACTACAAGAGAAATAAATTTATCAGGTAAGCATAAATTATGTTTTCTCTTGTTAAGTGTATCCACCCACAGCAAAGCTGCTATATAGCTCCTCCCCTAACTGCCATATTCAGTCATTCTCTTGCAAGCCTCAACATAGATAGGAGGTCGTGAGAGTCTGTGGTGCTTTCTACTTAGTTTATTCTTCAATCAAAAGTTTGTTATTTTTAAATGGCACCGGAGTGTGCTGTTTATCTCAGGCAGTATTTGGAAGAAGAATCTGCCTGCGTTTTTCTATGATCTTAGCAGACGTAACTAAGATCCATTTGCTGTTCTCACACATTCTGAGGAGTGAGGTACTTCAGAGGGGGAATGGCGTGCAGGTTTTCCTGCAGATAAGGTATGTGCAGTAAAATATTTTTCTAGGAATGGAATTGACTAAGAAAATACTGCTGATACCGAAGTAATGTAAGTAAAGCCTTAAATGCAGCGATAGCGACTGGTATCAGGCTTATTAATAGAGATACATACTCTTATAAAAATGTGTTTTAAAACGTTTGCTGGCATGTTTAATCGTTTTTTAACATATGTTTGGTGATAAAACTTATTGGGGCCTAAGTTTTTTCCACATGGCTGGCTTAAATTTTGCATAGAAACAGTTAACTGAAGCTTCCCACTGTTGGCTGTGGCAGTTTGTTGTGTCTGTTTTTAAAAACGTCTATGTCATTTTTTTGATCTGTTTTTTGCATTAAGGGGTTAATTATCCATTTGCAAGTGGGTGCAATGCTCTGTTACCTTATTACATGTACTGTAAAAATTTCGTTTGTTTTACTGCCTTTTTTTTCACTGTTTTTCAAATTTTGACAAAATTTGTTTCTCTTAAAGGCACAGTAACGTTTTATATATTTGCTTGTTAACTTGATTTAAAGTGTTTTCCAAGCTTACTAGTCTCATTATTAGTCTGTTCTAACATGTCTAACATAGAGGAAGCTCTGTGTTCATTATGTTTTAAAGCCATGGTGGAACCCCAACTTAGAATGTGTACCAGATGTACTGATTTCATGTTAAACAATAAAGATCATTTTTTGTCTTTAAAAACATTATCACCAGAGGATTCTGTCGTGGGGGTAGTTATGCCGACTAACTCTCCCCACGTGTCAGACCTTTTGACTCCCGCTTTAGGGACTCACGCTCAAATGGCGCCAAGTACATCAAGGGCACCCATAGCGTTTCTTTTACCAGGGGATTCTGTCGAGGGGAAAGTTATGCCGACTAACTCTCCCCACGTGTCAGACCCTTCGACTCCCGCTTCAGGGACTCACGCTCAAATGGCGCCAAGTACATCAAGGGCGCCCATAGCGTTTATTTTACAAGACATGGCAAAGGTGGTGAATAATATTCTGGCAGCAGTATTAGTCAGACTACCTGAAATTAAAGGAAAGCAGTTAGCTCTGGGGGGTAGATACAGAGCATACAGACGCTTTAAGAACCATGTATGATACTACCTCACAATATGCTTAGTCTGTGGGTGATTTTTTTTGACCCAGGGAAGATGATTTAACCTGATTCTGATATTTCTACATTTAAAATTTATGCTTGAGAACCTCCACTTGTTGCTCAGGGAGGCTTTGGCTGCTCTGAATGAATGTGTACAATCGCAGGGCCAGAGAAATTGTGTAGACTGGATAAATAATATGCAGTGCCGGTGTGTACTGATGTTTTTTCCAATACCTAAAGAGGTTTACTAAAAATTTTTTAATAAGGAATGGGATAGACCAGGTGTGCCGTTCTCTTCCCCTCCTATTTTTTAGAAGAATGTTTTCTAATAGTTACCACCACACGGGACTTCTGGCAGACAGTTCCTAAGGTGGAGAGAAGAGTTTCTACTCTAGCTAAGCGTACCACTACCTCTGATGAGGACAGTTGTGCTTTTTAGATCCAATGGATAAAAAATGTTTATTCAACAGGGTTTTATCCTGCAGCCCCTTGCATACATTGCTTCTGTCACTGCTGCTGCGGCGTTCTGGGTTGAGTCTCTTGATGAGGCTTTACAGTTAAGCGACTCCATTGGATGAATATATTTGACAAGCTTATGCTAGCCAATTCCTTTGTTTTCTGATGCCTTGTTCATTTGACTAGACTAACGGCTAAGAATTCTGTTTTTTACTATACTGGCGCGCAGAGCGCTATGGCTTATATCATGGTCAGCTGTCGTGACTTTAATAAATAAGCTACTTAACTTCCCTTCAAGGGGCAGACCCTATTCGGGCCTGGTTTGAATAAGATTATTGCTTATATCACTGGAGGAAAAGGTCATGCCCTTCCTCAGGATAGGTCCAAATCAAGGGCCAAAAAAAAAAAAAAAAAAAAAGGTCTAATTTTCGTGCCTTTTAAAAATTTCAGGGCAGGTGTGGCATCCTCTTCCTCTAAGGCAAAACAAGAGGGAATTTTTGCTCAGTCCAAGGCGGTCTGGAGACAATCGGACCTGGAACAAAGATAAGCAGGCCAAGGAGCCTGCTGCTGCCTCTAAGGCAGCATGAAGGAACGGACCCCTATCCGGTAACGGATCCTATAGGGGGCAGACTTTCATTCTTCGCCCAGGCGTGGGCAAGAGATGCCCAGGATCCCTAGGCATTGGAATTTATATCCCAGAGATATCTTCTGGATTTCAAAGATTCCCCCCCAAAAAAGGGGAGATTTCACCTTTCACAATTATCTGCAAACCAGATAAAGAAGGAGGCATTCTTACATTGTGTACGAGATCCATCCAGTTCCAAGAGAGGAACAGGGACAGAGTTTTTACTCAAATCTGTTTGTGGTTCCCAAGGAGAGGGAACCTTCAGACCTATTTTGGATCTAAAGATCTTAAACAAATTCCTCAGAATTCCGTCATTTAAGATGGAAACTATTCGTACCATCTTAACTATGATCCAGGAGAGTCAATAGAGGACTACAATGGATTTGAAGGATGCTTATCCTCACATTGTGATGCATAAAGATCACCATCGTTTTTCAGGTTTGCCTTTCTAGACAGGCATTACCAGTTTGTAGCTCTTTCCTTTGGGATATCTACAGCCCCAAGAATCTTTATGGAGGTTCTGGGGTCGCTTTGGCGGTCCTTAGACCGCGGGGCATAGAAGTGGCCCCTTATTTAGACAACATCCTGATACAGGCGTCAAACATCCAAATTGCCCAGTCTCATACGGACGTAGTACTGGCATTTCTGAGATCACATGGGTGGAAAGTGAACAAGGAAAGAGTTCTCTATCCCCAATCTCAAGGGTTTCCCTCCTAGGGACTCTGATAGATTCTGTAGAAATGAAAATTTACCTGACGGAGTCCAGGTTGTCAAAGTTTCTAAATTTCTGCCGTGTTTTTTCATCCCATCCGCGCCCTTCGGTGGCTCAGTACATGAATGAAATCGGCTTAATGGTAGCGGCAAGGGACATAGTACCGTTTGCACGTCTACATTTCAGACCGCTGCAACTATGCATGCTCAGTCAGAGGAACGGGGATTACACAGATTTGTCCCCCTGTTAAACCTGGACCAAGAGACCAGAGATTCTCTTCTCTGGTGACTATGTCGGGTCCATCTGTCCAAGGGTATGACCTTCCGCAGGTCAGATGGGACAATTGTTACAATAGATGCCAGCCTTTTAGGTTGGGATGCAGTCTGGAACTCCCTGAAGGCTCAGGGATAGTGGACTTAGGAGGAGACCCTCCTTCTATTAAATATTCTGGAACTGGGAGTGATATTCCATGCTCTTCAGACTTGGCCTCAGTTAGCAACTCTGAGGTACATCATACTCAGTCGGACAATATACACGACTGTGGCTTACATCAGCCATCAAGGGGGAACAGAAGTTCCCTAGCGATGTTAGAAGTCTTACAATAATTCACTGGACAGAGACTCACTCTTGTCTATCAGCTATCCATATCCCAGGTGTTGAGAACTGGGAGGTGGATTTTCTAAGTCGTCAGACTTTTCTTCCGGGGGAGTGGGATTTCCTCCGGAGGTCAAGACCAAGCAGGAGAGGGCTTTGGTGTTTTTGACAGCGCCTGCGTAGCCACGCAGGACCTGGTATGCAGATCTGGTGGACATGTCATCCTTTCCATCACGGTCTCTGCTTCTGAGACAGGTCCCTCTACCTCAGGGTCCTTTCAACCATCTAAATAGAATCAATCTGAGATGGACTGCCTGGAGACTGAACGCTTGATGTTATCAAAGCATGGCTTCTCCGAGTCAGTCATTGATACCTTAATACAGACATGAAAGCCTGTCTCTAGGAAAATTGAACATAGATATGGTGTAAATATCTGATTGTTATGAATCCAAGGGTTACTCATGGAGTAAAGTCTGGATTCCCAGGATATTATCTTTTCTCCAAGATGTTTTTGAGAAAAGGGTTGTCAGCTAATTCCTTAAAAGGGGACAGATTTTTACTCTGTCTATTTTTTTGCACAAGCGTCTGGCAGGTATTCTAGACGTTCAGGCATTTGGTCAGGCTTTGGTTAGATCCAAGCCTGTGTTTAAAACTGTTGCTCCGCCATGGAGCTTAAACCTGATTCTTAAGGTTCTTCAAGAAGTTCCGTTTGAACCTTTTTTGTTCCATAGATATCAATCTTTATCTTGGAAAGTTCCTTTTGGGTAGCTAATTCCTCGACTCGTAGAGTCTCCAAGTTATCTGTGTTACAATGTGATTCTCCTTATCTGGTCCTTCGTACGGATAAGGTAGTCCTGCGTACCAACCTGGGTTTTTATCTAAGGTGGTATCTAACAAGTACATCACTCAAGAGATAGTTGTTCCATGCTTGTATCCTAATCCTTCCTCAAAGAAGGAACGTCTATTACACAATATTGGACGTGGTTTGTGCTTTAAAGTTTTACTTACAAGCTACTACAGTTTTCATCAAACGTTCACCTTGTTTGTTGTCTATTCTGGACAGAGGAGAGGTCAAAAGACTTCAGCAGCCTCTCTGTCTTTTTGGTTAAAAAGCATAATTCATTTAGCTTATGAGACTGCTGGACAGCAGCCTCCTGAAGGGATTACAGCTCATTCTACTAGAGCTGTGGTTTTCACTTGGGCCTTTTTTAAATGTGGCTTCTGTTGAACAGATTTACAAGACGGAGTCTTGGTCTGCGCTTCATACTTTTCAAATTTAACAAATTTGATACCTTGCTTCTTCGGAGGCTATTTTTGGGAGAAAGGGTTTTTTACAGGCAGTGGTAACTTCCGTTTAAGTACCTGCCTTGTCCCTCCCATCATCCGTGTACTTTAGCTTTGGTATTGGTATTCCATAAGTAATGGATGATCCGTGGACTGGATACACTTAACAAGAGAAAACATAATTTATGCTTACCTGATAAATTTATTTCTCTTGTAGTGTATCCAGTCCACGGCCCGCCCTGTCACTTTAAGGCAGGTAATTTTTTCATTTGAACTACAGTCACCACTGCACCCTATGGTTTTTCCTTTCTCTGCATGTTTTCGGTCGAATGACTGAATATGGCAGTTAGGGGAGGAGCTATATAGCAGCTTTGCTGTGGGTGGACTCTTGCAGCTTCCTGTTGGGAAGGAGAATATATTCCATAAGTAATGGATGATCCGTGGACTGGATACACTACAAGAGAAATAAATTTATCAGGTAAGCATAAATTATGTTTTTTTCTCAGGCAGCATTTAGAAGAAGAATCTGCCTGCGTTTTTCTATGATCTTAGCAGAAGTAACTAAGATCCACTGCCGTTCTCACATATGTCTGAGGAGTGAGGTAACTTCAGAGGGAGAATGGCGTGCAGGGTATCCTGCAATAAGGTATGTGCAGTTAAGTTTTTCTAGGGATGGAATTTGCTAGAAAATGCTGCTGATACCGGATTAATGTAAGTTAAAGCCTAAATACAGTGATTTAATAGCGACTAGTATCAGGCTTGCTATCAGAGGTATATACTCTGATTAATGTGCAATATAAAACGTTTGCTGGCATGTTTAATCGTTTTTATATATGCTTTGGTGATAAAACTTATTGGGGCCTAGTTTTTTCCACATGGCTGGCTTTATTTTTGCCTAGAAACAGTTTCCTGAGGCTTTCCACTGTTATAGTATAAAAGTTACAGTTGGTGCAGTTAAAATTACAAACTGTGACATTCAGCTTCCCTCAGCAGTCCCCTGCATGCTATAGGACATCTCTGAAGGGCTCAAAAGGCTTCAAAAGTAGGAGCTGTGGCAGTTGTTATGACTGTTTAAAAAACATATTTTTCGTTTTGTTAATCTGTTTTTTGTATTAAGGGGTTATTCATCCATTTGCAAGTGGGTGCAATGCTCTCCTAACTTGTTACATACACTGTAAAAATTTCGTTAGTTTAACTGCCTTTTTTCACTGTTATTTCAAATTTTGGCAAAATTTGTTTCTCTTAAAGGCACAGTAACGTTTTTTTATATTGCTTGTTAACTTGATTTAAAGTGTTTTCCAAGCTTGCTAATCTCATTGCTAGTCTGTATAAACATGTCTGACATAGAGGAAACTCCTTGTTCATTATGTTTAAAAGCCATGGTGGAACCCCATAGGAGAATGTGTGCTAAATGTATTGATTTCACTTTAAACAATAAAGATCAGCTGCTATCTTTAAAAGAATTATCACCAGAGGATTCTGACGAGGGGGGAAGTTATGCCGACTAACTCTCCCCACGTGTCGGACCCTTTGACTCCCGCTCAAGGGATTCACGCTAAAATGGCGCCAAGTACATCAAAGACGGCAATAGCGATTACTTTGCAGGACATGGCGGCAATCATGGATAATACCCTGTCAGCGGTATTAGCCAGACTGCCTGAATTCAGAGGAAAGCGCGATAGCTCTGGGGTTAGACGTAATACAGAGCTCGCAGATGTTTTAAGGCCCATGTCTGATACTGCGTCACAATATGCAGAAGCTGAGGAAGAGCTTCAGTCTGTGGGTGACGTTTCTGACTCGGGGAAACCTGATTCAGATATGTCTACTTTTAAATTTAAGCTTGAGAACCTCCGGGTGTTGCTTGGAGAGGTTTTAGCTGCTCTGAATGACTGTGACACAATTGCAGTGCCAGAGAAATTGTGTAGACTGGATAAATACTATGCGGTGCCGGTGTGTACTGACGTTTTTCCAATACCTAAAAGGTTTACAGAAATTATTACTAAGGAGTGGGACAGACCCGGTGTGTCGTTTTCCCCCCCTCCTATTTTTAGAAAAATGTTTCCAATAGACGCCACCACACGGGACTTATGGCAGACGGTCCCTAAGGTGGAGGGAGCAGTTTCTACTTTAGCAAAGCGTACTACTATCCCTGTCGAGGACAGTTGTGCTTTTTCAGATCAAATGGATAAAAAATTAGAAGGTTACCTTAAGAAAATGTTTATTCAACAAGGTTTTATCCTTCAGCCCCTTGCATGCATTGCTCCTGTCACTGCTGCTGCGGCGTTCTGGTTTGAGTCTCTGGAAGAGGCCTTTCAGACAGCTACTCCATTGACTGAAATACTTGACAAGCTTAGAACACTTAAGCTAGCTAATTCTTTTGTTTCTGATGCCATTGTTCATTTGACTAAACTAACGGCTAAGAATTCTGGATTCGCCATCCAGGCGCTTAGGGCGCTATGGCTTAAATCTTGGTCAGCTGACGTGACTTCAAAGTCTAAATTACTTAACATTCCCTTCAAGGGGCAGACAGTATTCGGGCCTGGTTTGAAGGAAATTATTGCTGACATTACTGGAGGTAAGGGTCATACCCTTCCTCAGGACAGGGCCAAATCAAGGGCCAAACAGTCTAATTTTCGTGCCTTTCGAAACTTCAAGGCAGGTGCAGCATCAACTTCCTCTGCTACAAAACAAGAGGGAACTTTTGCGCAATCCAAGCCGGCCTGGAAATCTATCCAGGCCTGGAGCAAAGGCAAGCAGACCAGAAAGCCTGCTGCTGCCTCTAAGACAGCATGAAGGAACGGCCCCCTATCTGGCAACGGATCTAGTAGGGGGCAGACTTTCTCTCTTCTCTCAGGCGTGGGCAAGAGATGTTCAGGATCCCTGGGCGTTGGAGATCATATCTCAGGGATATCTTCTGGACTTCAAAGCTTCCCCCCCCACAAGGGAGATTTCACCTTTCGAGATTATCTGTAAACCAGATAAAGAGGCATTTTTACGCTGTGTGCAAGACCTCCTAATAATGGGAGTGATCCATCCAGTTCCACAGATGGAACAAGGACAGGGATTTTATTCAAATCTGTTTGTGGTTCCCAAAAAAGATGGAACCTTCAGACCAATTTTGGATCTAAAGATCTTAAACAAATTCCTCAGAGTTCCATCGTTCAAAATGGAAACTATTCGGACAACCCTACCTATGATCCAGGAGGGTCAGTACATGACCACAGTGGATTTGAAGGATGCTTACCTTCACATACAGATTCACAAAGATCATCATCGGTTCCTAAGGTTTGCCTTTCTAGACAGGCATTACCAGTTAGTGGCTCTTCCCTTCGGGTTAGCTACAGCCCCAAGAATTTTTACAAAGGTTCTGGGGTCTCTTCTGGCGGTCCTAAGACCACGGGGCATAGCAGTGGCCCCTTATCTAGACGACATCCTGATACAGGCGTCAAACTTCCAAATTGCCAAATCTCATACGGACATAGTGTTGGCATTTCTGAGGTCGCATAGGTGGAAAGTGAATGAGGGAAAGAGTTCTCTATCACCCCTCACAAGGGTTTCCTTCCTAGGAACTCTGATAGATTCTGTAGAAATGAAAATTTACCTGACTGAGTCCAGGTTATCAAAGCTTCTAAATTCCTGCCGTATTCTTCACTACATTCCGCGCCCTTCGGTGGCTCAGTGCATGGAAGTGATCGGCTTAATGGTAGCGGCGATGGACATAGAGCCATTTGCGCGCCTACATCTCACACCGCTGAAATTATGCATGCTCAGTCAGTGGAATGGGGATTACACAGATTTTTCCCCTCTGCTAAATCTGGATCAAGAGACCAGAGATTCTCTGGTGGCTATCTCGGGTCCATCTGTCCAAAGGTATGACCTTTCGCAGGCCAGATCGGACAATTGTAACAACAGATGCCAGCCTTCTAGGTTGGGGTGCAGTCTGGAATTCCCTGAAGGCTCAGGGATCGTGGACTCAGGAGGAGAAACTCCTCCCAATAAATATTCTGGAGTTAAGAGCAATATTCATTTCTCTTCTAGCTTGGCCTCAGTTAGCAACCCTGAGGTTCATCAGATTTCAGTTGGACAACATCACGACTGTGGCTTACATCAACCATCAAGGGGGGACCAGGAGCTCCCTAGCGATGTTAGAAGTCTCCAAGATAATTCGCTGGGCAGAGACTCACTCTTGCCATCTATCAGTGATCCATATTCCAGGTGTAGAGAACTGGGAGGCGGATTTTCTAAGTCGTCAGACTTTTCATCCGGGGGAGTGGGAACTCCATCCGGAGGTGTTTGCTCAATTGGTTCATCGTTGGGGCACACCAGAATTGGATCTCATGGCGTCTCGCCAGAACGCCAAGCTTCCTTGTTACGGATCCAGGTCCAGGGACCCAGAAGCGACGCTAATAGATGCTCTAGCAGCACCGTGGTTCTTCAACCTGGCTTATGTGTGTTACGGTACCAACAGGATACCAAGGTTAATACCAGATGACAACGTCCTGCATAGACAATCAGCAATTCACAACCCCGATCAGTTTCCCCTCAAACATGAGACCAAGCTCCACATTTCAGGTTTAAAACAGAATGACATTTATTAAAGGCTAGATGCCTAGTATTTATACAGGTTTTTACCCCCCCAGATGGGGGTTGAAAGAATGTTGTACATTAGATAAAAGGGAGAAGCGCCCTTTTGACATGATACAATAGAATTATATTACTTAAACACTTCAACCACAAGACACTCTTGGCTCTTCTTATCACTTAGGCGTTTTCTCTCTGGAGGTGATCAAACAATAGAATGCTTAGCACTAATTAGATTATAGCTGGAGCCAGCAACTTGTGTTTAGAAAATAAAGTTAACACTTTCAGTCCTGACCGAAGGGTCTGTCACATAGCTCCCCCCTTGTGGAACACTCCGGCAGACCCGGCTTG
The DNA here is from genome assembly GCF_027579735.1 of Bombina bombina. Taxonomy (NCBI): domain Eukaryota; kingdom Metazoa; phylum Chordata; class Amphibia; order Anura; family Bombinatoridae; genus Bombina; species Bombina bombina. Next base: position 85,797,513 of record NC_069499.1, read on the forward strand.
ACCCTTTGGCGGGTCAACTTGGGGATGACCGGACTGGGTGGTGGTAGGCATGTCAGTTTGCCGGGACAATCCATCTGCATTCCCGTTTAGCTTACCGGGCCGGTAGCTGATGGTGAAGTTATAGGGCTGGAGGGCTAAACTCCACCTCAGCAATCTACCATTGACTCCTGAGACCCGGTTGAGCCAGACTAAGGGATTGTGGTCCGTTATGAGGGAAAATTCCTGTCCATATAGATAAGGGTTCAACTTCTTCAGTGCCCAGACCAGGGCTAAACATTCTTTCTCTACTGCCGCATAACTTACTTCCCGAGGTAATAACTTTCTGCTTAGGTATGCGACAGGATGCTCTCCTCCATCCTCCCCGACTTGACTCAGTACAGCCCCCAGTCCATACATGGAAGCATCTGTATGAATGAGAAAACGTTTGTTAGGGACTGGGGCAGCCAAGACAGGGGCATTCACAAGGGCCTGCTTCAGTGCCTGAAACGCGGCTTCACAAGCTGGAGACCACAGGACCTGTTTGGGGAGGTTCTTTTTAGTCAGGTCAGTCAGGGGCTTGGCGATAGTACTGTAGTCGGAGACAAAACGTCGGTAATACCCGGCCGTCCCCAGGAAGGCTAGTACTTGGGTCTTAGTGATAGGTGTGGGCCAGTTAGCCACAGCCTCTACCTTGGCTGGCTCCGGTCTCTGGCTCCCACACCCCACTCGGTGCCCCAAGTACTGTACTTCAGCCATACCTAGATGGCACTTGTCTAGTTTCAAGGTCAGGCCAGCGGCCCGAATCTTGTCCAGAACCAGCCCTACATGGGTAAGGTGTTCTTCCCAGGACCCACTGTAAACCGCAATGTCGTCCAGGTATGCACAAGCAAATTCCTGGAAGCCATCAAGGAGTCTATCCACCATACGCTGGAAGGTAGCCGGAGCATTCTTCATCCCAAAGGGCATGACCTTAAACTGGTACAAGCCGAATGGGGTGACGAAGGCCGACTTGGGGATAGCATCCTCGGCCAGGGGAATCTGCCAATAGCCTTTACACAGGTCTATGGTTGTCAGATAGCGCCCCCTAGCAATACGGTCTAGTAATTCGTCTACCCGGGGCATCGGGTAGGCGTCAGTGGTGGTCCTCTCGTTGAGCCTCCTGTAGTCCACACAGAACCGGGTGGTTCCATCCTTCTTAGGTACCAGGACTACAGGGGAAGCCCAAGGACTATCGGAGGGCTCGATCACTCCCAGCCGGGCCATCTCCTGTATCTCCTTCCACATTCCTTCTCGGACTGCTTCGGGTATACGGTAGGGAGGCTGTCGCAGGGGATTCTGTCCGGGAGTCTCTACTTTATGTACAGCTAGGGTAGTGTAGCCGGGCTCTTGGGAGAACGTCGCCTGCTTCTCCCACAGGAGCTGTCTTGCCTGTACCCTCTCGGTAGGGTTCAACCGGTCCCCTAGCTGCACAAGACTAGTGAGGTCAGTCTGGGGGTCCTTCTCTAATAAGTCGGGTAGGGGTAAGTTCTCTGGGTCGCCTGCAGCAGGGGCACATACTGCGGCTACGTCCTCTGGCCTCTCCTGATACTCCTTCAGCATGTTCACATGAAAGGATCGCTGAATCCTCTCATCTGCACAGCTGGCTATAACATAGGTAGTATCACACACCCGGGATAACACTTTATACGGGCCCTGCCAAGATGCTTGCATCTTGTTGGCCTTCACAGGCTTGAGCACCAAAACCTTCTGTCCAACCTGGAAGACCCGCTGCCGGGCACCCTGATCGTACCACCCCTTCTGTCTTTCCTGGGCCACCTGGAGATTCCCTCTTACCATCAGAGACAGTTTCTCCATGCGGTCCCGGAGTTCCAGAACATATGGCACGATGGGGGTTCCCTCCTGCTCTATCTCTCCCTCCCAGTGTCCTCTAATGAGATCCAGGGGGCCGCGGACTCTTCTCCCATAGAGTAACTCAAAGGGAGAGAACCCAGTGGATTCCTGGGGCACCTCCCTGTACGCAAATAGCAGATGAGGCAGGAATCGTTCCCAGTCTCTGCAAGTGTCCGTGAAGGTCCTCAGCATCTGCTTGAGGGTGCTATTAAAGCGCTCGCAGAGACCGTTAGTCTGGGGGTGATAAGGCGAACTGAGCAACGGTTTAATGCCGCACACCTTCCACAGCTGCTGGGTGAGCACAGCGGTAAACTGGGTCCCCTGATCAGAGAGAATCTCCTTAGGGAACCCGACCCTAGTAAAAATCTTAACTAGGGCATCAGCGACTGTCTCTGCCTCTATATTTGACAGTGCTACTGCCTCTGGGTAACGAGTGGCATAGTCCACCACAGTGAGAATATACTTCTTACCTGATGGACTAGCCCTGGCAAGTGGACCCACAATGTCAACGGCTATGCGGGAAAAGGGTTCCCCAATGACAGGCATAGACATAAGCCTAGCTTTGGGGTGGTCCCCCCGCTTACCCACCCGTTGACAGGTGTCACAAGTACTACAATATACCCGCACATCTCGGTTAAAATTGGGCCAGAAGAAATTCTGGGTGATCCTATGAGCGGTGCGGCGGGACCCTAGATGTCCAGCTAACGGTACATCGTGCCCAATCCGCAGAATCTCTTGCCGGTATTTCGCAGGCACTACCAGCTGCCGATTTTGTGGAAGGGCAGTACTTTTCTGGGCAGGTTTGGGGATTCTATATAGCCTATCCCCCACCCACTCATAACGTTCCCCATCTACTCCCTCTTCTCCAGTGTCTGCCCTAGCCCTGTACTTCTGAAGGGTCGGATCCTCCCGGGTTTCCCTCCCGTACGTCTCTGGGGTATCCCAACTCAAGGGGGTCTGGTCTAGGGTATAAGTCGGGGAAGAGAGTCTTACCTGGGTCTCAGCAGCAGGTGGGTCGGTCTCGGTGACACGGGCCTGGGCACGGGTAGTCACTGGGTTAACATCAACAGGACCCATGGGAGCGTAGGCCGAAACAAGGGGGGCCAAGTCATTTCCAAGGAGAACATCAGCTGGTAAATCCTTCATGACCCCCACATTCACATGTCTAGCGCCCACTCCCCAATCCAAATGTACCCGGGCAACAGGTAGGCGGAACACAGTGCCCCCTGCCACTCTCACAGCCACAGTGTCTCCAGTGTGCTGTTTCTCAGACACCAGGTTCTTTTGAAGCAAGGTCATAGTAGCACCAGTATCCCGTAGACCACTGACCTCCTTCCCATTCACTTTAACCAGTTGCCGGTGCTGTTGCCGGTTATCCCGGTGGACAGCTTGCACGGGGTCTGCTTCATGTAGGATGCCCCAGCATTCTTGTTCCTCTACGCAGTGGGCAGCAGGCTGAGGGTTACGTGGGATTCCACCGGCGGGTCTCCTCCAGGACTGTGCTTGGTTTGCCGTGTTGAGGGGACACTCCGACCTTTTGTGTCCTATTTGCTTACATCCAAAGCACCGGATAGGCTGGGAGTAATCCCGTGAGGTGAACCGGGCTGTCTGAGGATAGTTCGTGACTGGAGGCTGTGTGGCATAGCGGTGCGCCGGGGGTTGGTAAATGGCAGCTGCTGGGGTGGCCGGGGGTCTGTACTCCACTTTAGCAGGGGGCTTAGTGGTAGCAGTGTCCAGTTTGCGGGCATCCGTATACTCATCTGCCAAGCGAGCAGCTTCATGCAGGGTGGAGGGTTTACGGTCCCGAACCCACTCTCTAACTCCTGCTGATAACTTGTCAAAGCAATGTTCCAACAGGAATAGCTGCAGCACCTCTTCCCCAGACACGGCTTGGCACCCCGCCATCCAGTGCGATGCTGTGCGGTGCACCTTACATGCCCACTCAACGTAGGAATCGCCAGCCAATTTAACAGTGTCTCTGAACCGTCTCCGGTATGCCTCCGGTGTAACCGCATACCTGGAGAGCAGAGCCTCTTTCACAGTATTATAATCCCCAACTTCCTCATCTGGAATGGCCCGAAAAGCCTCACTGGCCCGGCCGGATAATTTTCCGGACAATATCGTGACCCAGTCCTCGGCGGGTACCTGGTGTAGTGCACATTGCCTCTCAAAATCCGCAAGGTACCCATCAATCTCTCCTTCTGTTTCCAGGAAGTTTTTAAAAGCAGTAAAATGCACTTTTCTCTTTTCCACTGGGGTTGCGGTGACTTGGACTGCTGCAGCGCCGCTTTGGCGAAGTAGGTTGGCCTCCACAGCTGCTATGACCCGGTCGATAATTTCCGCAGATGGGTTGGGGCCATAGTGTGCCAGTCTTATTTTGACCGCCCGGTCAAAGCTTGCTTCTTCGGGGGTTCTGTCTGACATGCTGGGCTCATTGGTTCCTTCGTGCCCTGATACTCCGTCCATCTCGGTCAGTCTTGCAATAATCTCCCTCTTCCTGAGGTTACTGGTTTGTTGGCCCCGTTGCTCTAGCAGGTCTTTAAGGGTAGCTCTTTTTAGCCTTTCATACGGTGTTCCCATTCGGTCTGGATCCGTAGTTGCTCCTTTGGGCGATAAGGATTCTCCCGTCGCTTGCCACCAATTGTTACGGTACCAACAGGATACCAAGGTTAATACCAGATGACAACGTCCTGCATAGACAATCAGCAATTCACAACCCCGATCAGTTTCCCCTCAAACATGAGACCAAGCTCCACATTTCAGGTTTAAAACAGAATGACATTTATTAAAGGCTAGATGCCTAGTATTTATACAGGTTTTGACCCCCCCAGATGGGGGTTGAAAGAATGTTGTACATTAGATAAAAGGGAGAAGCGCCCTTTTGACATGATACAATAGAATTATATTACTTAAACACTTCAACCACAAGACACTCTTGGCTCTTCTTATCACTTAGGCGTTTTCTCTCTGGAGGTGATCAAACAATAGAATGCTTAGCACTAATTAGATTATAGCTGGAGCCAGCAACTTGTGTTTAGAAAAACATAATTTATGCTTACCTGATAAATTCCTTTCTTCTGTAGTGTGATCAGTCCACGGGTCATCATTACTTCTGGGATATTACTCCTCCCCAACAGGAAGTGCAAGAGGATTCACCCAGCAGAGCTGCATATAGCTCCTCCCCTCTACGTCACTCCCAGTCATTCGACCAAGGACCAACGAGAAAGGAAAAGCCAAGGGTGAAGTGGTGACTGGAGTATGAATTAAAAAATATTTACCTGCCTTAAAAACAGGGCGGGCCGTGGACTGATCACACTACAGAAGAAAGGAATTTATCAGGTAAGCATAAATTATGTTTTCTTCTGTTAAGTGTGATCAGTCCACGGGTCATCATTACTTCTGGGATACCAATACCAAAGCAAAAGTACACGGATGACGGGAGGGATAGGCAGGCTCTTTATACAGAAGGAACCACTGCCTGAAGAACCTTTCTCCCAAAAATAGCCTCCGATGAAGCAAAAGTGTCAAATTTGTAAAATTTGGAAAAAGTATGAAGCGAAGACCAAGTTGCAGCCTTGCAAATCTGTTCAACAGAGGCCTCATTCTTGAAGGCCCAAGTGGAAGCCACAGCTCTAGTAGAATGAGCTGTAATTCTTTCAGGAGGCTGCTGTCCAGCAGTCTCATAAGCTAAACGAATTATGCTACGAAGCCAAAAAGAAAGAGAGGTAGCGGGAGCTTTTTGACCTCTCCTCTGCCCAGAGTAAATGACAAACAGAGAAGACGTTTGTCGAAATTCCTTAGTTGCCTGTAAGTAAAATTTTAGAGCACGGACTACATCCAGGTTGTGCAGTAGACGTTCCTTCTTTGAAGAAGGATTTGGGCATACAGAAGGAACAACAATCTCTTGATTGATATTCCTGTTAGTAACTACCTTAGGTAAGAACCCAGGTTTAGTACGCAGGACTACCTTATCCGAATGAAAAATCAAATAAGGAGAATCACAATGTAAGGCTGATATTTCAGAGACTCTTCGAGCCGAGGAAATAGCCATTAAAAATAGAACTTTCCAAGATAACAACTTTATATCAATGGAATGAAGGGGTTCAAACGGAACGCCCTGTAAAACATTAAGAACAAGGTTTAAACTCCATGGTGGAGCAACAGTTTTAAACACAGGCTTAATTCTGGCCAAAGCCTGACAAAAAGCCTGGACGTCAGGAACTTCTGACAGACGTTTGTGTAACAGAATGGACAGAGCTGAGATCTGTCCCTTTAAAGAACTAGCAGATAAACCCTTTTCTAAACCTTCTTGTAGAAAAGACAATATCCTAGGAATCCTAACCTTACTCCAAGAGTAACCTTTGGATTCACACCAATATAGGTATTTACGCCATATCTTATGGTAAATCTTTCTGGTAACAGGTTTCCTAGCCTGTATTAAGGTATCAATAACTGACTCAGAAAATCCACGTCTTGATAAAATCAAGCGTTCAATTTCCAAGCAGTCAGCTTCAGAGAAGTTAGATTTTGATGTTTGAAGGGACCCTGTATCAGAAGGTCCTGTTTCAGAGGTAGAGACCAAGGTGGACAGGATGACATGTCCACCAGGTCTGCATACCAAGTCCTGCGTGGCCACGCAGGTGCTATTAGAATCACTGATGCTCTCTCTTGTTTGATTCTGGCAATCAATCGAGGAAGCAACGGGAAGGGTGGAAACACGTAAGCCATCCTGAAGTCCCAAGGTGCTGTCAAAGCATCTATCAGGACTGCTCCTGGATCCCTGGATCTGGACCCGTAACGAGGAAGCTTGGCGTTCTGTCGAGACGCCATGAGATCTATCTCTGGTTTGCCCCAACGTCGAAGTATTTGGGCAAAGACCTCCGGATGAAGTTCCCACTCCCCCGGATGAAAAGTCTGACGACTTAAGAAATCCGCCTCCCAGTTCTCCACTCCCGGGATGTGGCTTGCTGACAGGTGGCAAGAGTGAAACTCTGCCCAGCAAATTATCTTTGATACTTCCATCATAGCTAGGGAGCTTCTTGTCCCTCCCTGATGGTTGATGTAAGCTACAGTCGTGATGTTGTCCGACTGAAACCTGATGAACCCCCGAGTTGTCAACTGGGGCCAAGCCAGGAGGGCATTGAGAACTGCTCTCAATTCCAGAATGTTTATTGGCAGGAGACTCTCCTCCTGACTCCATTGTCCCTGAGCCTTCAGAGAATTCCAGACGGCACCCCAACCTAGAAGGCTGGCGTCTGTTGTTACAATTGTCCAGTCTGGTCTGCTGAATGGCATCCCCCTGGACAGATGTGGCCGAGAAAGCCACCATAGAAGAGAATTTGTTTAGGATCTTTAAGTCCAGGATTGGTCTGAAAGTTCCCTCCTTTTTTGGGAACCACAAACAGATTTGAGTAAAACCCCTGTCCCTGTTCTGATCGTGGAACTGGATGGATTACTCCCATTAACAAGAGCTCTTGTACGCAGCGTAGAAACGCCTCTTTCTTTGTCTGGATTGTTGACAATCTTGACAGATGAAATCTCTCTCTTGGAGGAGAGTATTTGAAGTCCAGAAGGTATCCCTGAGATATTATCTCTAGCGCCCAGGGATCCTGAACATCTCTTGCCCAAGCCTGGGCGAAGAGAGAAAGTCTGCCCCCCACTAGATCCGATCCCGGATCGGGGGCCCTCAATTCATGCTGTTTTAGGGGCAGCAGCAGGTTTCCTAGTCTGCTTGCCCTTGTTCCAGGACTGGTTAGGTTTCCAGCCTTGTCTGTAGCGAGCAACAGCTCCTTCCTGTTTTGGTGCAGAGGAAGTTGATGCTGCTCCTGCTTTGAAATTACGAAAGGAACGAAAATTAGACTGTCTAGTCTTGGCTTTGGCTTTGTCCTGAGGCAGGGCATGGCCTTTACCTCCTGTAATGTCAGCGATAATCTCTTTCAACCCGGGCCCGAATAAGGTCTGCCCTTTGAAAGGTATATTAAGCAATTTAGACTTAGAAGTAACATCAGCTGACCAGGATTTTAGCCACAGCGCCCTGCGTGCCTGAATGGCGAATCCTGAATTCTTCGCCGTAAGTTTAGTAAGATGTACTACGGCCTCCGAAATGAATGAATTAGCTAGTTTAAGGACTCTAAGCCTGTCCGTAATGTCGTCCAGAGTAGCTGAACCAATGTTCTCTTCCAGAGACTCAATCCAGAATGCCGCTGCAGCCGTGATCGGCGCAATGCATGCAAGGGGTTGCAATATAAAACCTTGTTGAACAAACATTTTCTTAAGGTAACCCTCTAACTTTTTATCCATTGGATCTGAAAAAGCACAGCTATCCTCCACCGGGATAGTGGTACGCTTAGCTAAGGTAGAAACTGCTCCCTCCACCTTAGGGACCGTTTGCCATAAGACCCTTGTGGTGGCGTCTATTGGAAACATTTTTCTAAATATCGGAGGGGGTGAGAACGGCACACCGGGTCTATCCCACTCCTTAGTAACAATTTCAGTAAGTCTCTTAGGTATAGGAAAAACCTCAGTACTCGTCGGTACCGCAAAATATTTATCCAACCTACACATTTTCTCTGGTATTGCAACTGTGTTACAATCATTCAGAGCCGCTAACACCTCCCCTAGTAATACACGGAGGTTTTCCAGTTTAAATTTAAAATTTGAAATATCTGAATCCAGTCTGTTTGGATCAGAACCGTCACCCACAGAATGAAGTTCTCCGTCCTCATGTTCTGCCACCTGTGACGCAGTGTCTGACATGGCCCTAATATTATCAGCGCACTCTGTTCTCACCCCAGAGTGATCACGCTTACCTCTTAGTTCTGGTAATTTAGCCAAAACCTCAGTCATAACAGTAGCCATATCCTGTAATGTGATTTGTAATGGCCGCCCAGATGTACTCGGCGCTACAATATCATGCACCTCCCTCTGAGCGGGAGATGTAGGTACTGACACGTGAGGCGAGTTAGTCGGCATAACTCTCCCCTCGTTGTTTGGTGAAATTTGTTCAATTTGTACAGATTGACTTTTATTTAAAGTAGCATCAATACAGTTAGTACATAAATTTCTATTGGGCTCCACTTTGGCATTGCAACAAATGACACAGGTATCATCCTCTGAATCAGACATGTTTAACACACTAGCAAATAAACTTGCAACTTGGAAATACAATTCAATTAGAATAATATTAAAATGTACTGTGCCTTTAAGAAGCACAGAAGATCTATGACAGTTGAAAATTAATAAATTGAAACAGTTATAGCCTCAATCCTTGTAAACAACACAACTTTAGCAAAGGTTTAATCCCATTAGCAAAGATAACAAATTCTGAAAGCAGGAAACAAATTACAGAATAAACGTTTTTTATCTCAGTCAAACTATAATTCTCACAGCTCTGCTGAGAGAAATTACCTCCCTCAAAATAAGTTTTGAAGACCCCTGAGCTCTGTAGAGATGAACCGGATCATGCAGGGAATACAATGAGTTGCTGACTGAAATATTTGATGCATAGAAAAAGCGCCAAAAAACAGCCCCTCCCCCTCACACACAGCAGTGAGGGAGAACAGAAACTGTCAGAAAAACAGATTAAGCAACTGCCAAGTGGAAAAATAGTGCCCAAACATTTATTCACACAGTACCTCAGCAAATGAAAACGATTTTACATTCCAGCAAAAACGTTAAACATAATCTCTAGTTATTAAACAGCTTTATGTATTTCTTACAGTGTAATTCTAGTGAAGTACCATTCCCCAGAATACTGAAGTGTAAAGTATACATACATGACATTATATCGGTATGGCAGGATTTTCTCATCAATTCCATTGTCAGAAAATAAAAACTGCTACATACCTCTATGCAGATTCATCTGCCCGCTGTCCCCTGATCTGAAGTTTACCTCACTCCTCAGATGGCCGAGAACAGCAATATGATCTTAACTACTCCGGCTAAAATCATAGCAAAACTCTGGTAGATTCTTCTTCAAACTCTGCCAGAGAGGTAATAACACACTCCGGTGCTATTTTAAAATAACAAACTTTTGATTGAAGATATAAAACTAAGTATAATCACCATAGTCCTCTCACACATCCTATCTAGTCGTTGGGTGCAAGAGAATGACTGGGAGTGACGTAGAGGGGAGGAGCTATATGCAGCTCTGCTGGGTGAATCCTCTTGCACTTCCTGTTGGGGAGGAGTAATATCCCAGAAGTAATGATGACCCGTGGACTGATCACACTTAACAGAAGAAATAAAGTTAACACTTTCAGTCCTGACCGAAGGGTCTGTCACAATGTGTTTCCACCGTTTCCTCTGCTCCCTCGACTGATTGCCAAAATCAAACAGGAGAGAGCATCGGTGATCTTGACAGCGCCTGCGTGGCCATGCAGGACCTGGTATGCAGACCTGGTGGACATGTCATCCTTTCCACCTTGGCCTCTGCCTCTGAGACAAGACCTTCTACTACAAGGTTCTTTCAATCATCCAAATCTAATTTCTCTGAGACTGACTGCCTGGAGATTGAACACTTGATTTTATCAAGGCGTGGCTTCTCCGAGTCAGTCATTGATACCTTAATACAGGCACGAAAGCCTGTCACCAGGAAAATCTACCATAAGATATGGCGTAAATATCTTTATTGGTGTGAATCCAAGAGTTACTCATGGAGTAAGGTTAGGATTCCTAGGATATTGTCCTTTCTCCAAGAGGGTTTGGATAAAGGATTATCAGCTAGTTCTTTAAAGGGACAGATTTCTGCTCTGTCTATCCTTTTGCACAACCGTCTGACAGAGGTTCCAGACGTCCAGGCATTTTGTCAGGCTTTGGTAAGAATTAAGCCTGTGTTTAAACCGGTTGCTCCTCCATGGAGCTTAAACTTGGTTCTTAAGGTTCTTCAAGGAGTTCCGTTTGAACCCCTTCATTCCATTGATATCAAACTTTTATCTTGGAAAGTTCCTCGGCTCGTAGAGTCTCTGAGTTATCATCTTTACAATGTGATTCTCCTTATCTGATTTTCCATACAGATAAAGTAGTTCTGCGTACAAAACCTGGGTTTTTACCTAAAGGTAGTTTCCAACAAGAATATCAATCAAGAGATTGTTGTTCCATCATTGTGTCCTAATCCTTCTTCAAAGAAGGAACGTCTTTTACATAATTTGGACATAGTCCGTGCTTTAAAGATTTACTTACAAGCGACTAAAGATTTTTGTCAAACATCTTCCCTGTTTGTTGTTTACTCTGGACAGAGGAGAGGTCAAAAGGCTTCGGCAACCTCTCTTTTTGGCTTCGGAACGCAATACGCTTAGCCTATGAGACTGCTGGACAGCAGCCCCCTGAAAGGATTACAGCTTATTCTACTAGAGCTGTGGCTTCTACCTGGGCCTTTAAAAATGAGGCTTCTGTTGAACAGATTTGCAAAGCGGCGACTTGGTCTTCGCTTCATACCTTTTCAAAATTTTACAAATTTGATACTTTTGCTTCTTCGGAGGCTATTTTTGGGAGACAGGTTCTACAGGCAGTGGTCCCTTCCGTTTAAGTACCTGCCTTGTCCCTCCCTTCATCCGTGTACTTTAGCTTTGGTATTGGTATCCCACAAGTAATGGATGATCCGTGGACTGGATACACCTAACAAGAGAAAACATAATTTATGCTTACCTGATAAATTTATTTCTCTTGTGGTGTATCCAGTCCACGGCCCGCCCTGTCCTTTTTAAGGCAGGTCTAAATTTTAAACTACAGTCACCACTGCACCCTATGGTTTCTCCTTTCTCGGCTAGTTTCGGTCGAATGACTGGATATGGCAGTTAGGGGAGGAGCTATATAGCAGCTCTGCTGTGGGTGATCCTCTTGCAACTTCCTGTTGGGAAGGAGAATATCCCACAAGTAATGGATGATCCGTGGACTGGATACACCACAAGAGAAATAAATTTATCAGGTAAGCATAAATTATGTTTTTATGGGCTAGAAGCTGAATCTTTATTGTTTGGATATATAGCTAACTCATAGAACTATCTCACATTTATTTACCTATGTGGTATGGATGGATTTCAGCTTCATCAAAATAGTTGAGAACAGTTTCATCTTCAGTGTTTAAGTCGCGGAACTGGATTAGAGCTTTCAGGAAACGTTCTTGAGTATAGTGTGTGTTCTCAACAACACTCTCGGGAAGATTAATCACTCGATTTTTAAGAAATTCATCCGAGGCGTCCAGAGAAAAAACAAATTCTGTAAACATACATTTTAACAGCAAAATAGATTTTGTTGAGTCATGGTGTAACAATCCCAGAAACTTAAAAACTATAACCAGTCACAGATAACGGTTACATACAGTAAACCTACACATGAGCCCTTTTTACTGTCATTACAGTCATTTTTATTTTTCAGGAGAACTTTTCTCATTATTATTTTAGTAAAAAAAAACAATATTATACTTAATATGTGCCAGTCCTGTTTTCTGATCACAATCCAAATTTTTTATGCTTAACTACACATTTTAAATTTTTCCACAATTAAAAAATTGATAAACACTCAGGCAACACTTTTGCACTTAATTACAAGTACCCCCCCAAAAAATTTCAATTATAACTTTTGTTTTGCGCAAAAGCACACTGATGTGACCCCCCCTGCTATATTCAATGATGTTAGGAAGCAACGGTCATCAAATAGATACATACACACTGTACACTATGCTGATAATACACAAACACACTGCACACTATACTGATAATACACAAACGTACTGCACACTATGCTGATAATACACAAACACACTGCACACTATACTGATAATACACAAACGTACTGCACACTATACTGATAATACACAAACACACTGCACACTATACTGATAATATACAAACATACTGCACACTATACTGATAACACACAAACACACTGCACACTATACTGATAATACACAAACACACTATACTGATAATGCACAAACAAGAGAACCTGCAGTCACGATTTATCAAGCAGCGGTCATTTGACCTACTCTCTTTTTCCACCTCTTTGCTAGAAAATTTCAAACTGCCTGATCTGGGGAGATTGACAGCTCCTGCCCACGCGTGATTGGCTGTGCGTGGGGGAAAAAAGTTTGTGTGCAATGTTAAATTACGGCAGTGGATTGCTGTCCACCAGAGCAGAGCTGGCGCAGATAGCGAAAAATATGTCCGCCCCTGTCCGCCCTTGATTGATAAATCGAGCCTATAATAGCTATTGTTATTCAACTCGATGATGTTTAGTTTATTGACCTTGAAAGGGTTAAACAATGTGAGATTGTTATTTTAGTAACCCATTTATAACTATAACTAACTGGCCTCAGCAGAGGAGATAAGATAAAAAAGTGGATTATAAACCTAGAGAAATGTAGGATTCAACATGGTAGTATTCATTGTTTTACAGAGACTAAAACATTACTCCAACTTCTTTAATATTTAAACAACTCATATAAGGTACATCTAGAATTGGCATCCACAGAATTTTTTCCAGGGGGTGGGGGGGAATAAAGTTAAATATGCTCAGATAATAAACCAAGGTTTGAAAATTATCCAAAAATGCTCCTAGTCCTAGTTTACTAGTACACTATATGCTAAACTTTAATACAGTTTACACTGTTTTTTTGGAGTGTAATAAAATTAATGTCCTTATTCAGACACCTAACTTATAAATGAAAAAAGATGAAGCATATACAGTAGTGTTATTTATTATTTAGTGCTTTGTTTATTTAATTTGTATTGACATTATACTCTGTCCTATAAATCTAACACTTCTATAGGGTAGCATTGCTGGGGGATAGCATTGCGGGTTTAGATAGCAGTATTGTAACATCATCTGTTCACATCTCTTAAGTGAACATTTATAAGTGAGGCACTAACAATTGGGCAAAATAATTATACAAGGATTAGACAAGTGAAAGGCAAGTTCTGTTGTAATACTGGGTTTTAGCCACTGTTTCCCTCTTTTATAACAATGCTCATCTTTTTTTCTACCTCTTGTCTCTATAACAAACTACTTTATTCAATTACTCCTTCCCCCTCACCACCTGCACTGTTCATTGGCCCATCTCTCTTAACCTCACCTTACTTTTGTATTCACGAACGTAACACATTCCTAAACACTCTCTGTCTGCCCCTTGCACCTCATCCCAAAAACAGCATCAAGAACAGTCTCATTACTGCACATCTGCATCTCATCTCATGTAACTTTCCCTCTTGCTCATACTAGCTGTTGGTGACATCTCCCCTAACCCTGGTCCCCTACAACTTCCTAGCCTTGCACATCCATGTGTGCCTTTCAATAGACTTCAAAAACAAAACTTTGGTAACCTGAATCTCATTCCTCTTGCATCTAAAGCCACCGCCCCCTTCACTTGTGCACTCTGGAACTCTCACTCTGTTTGCAACAAGCTCACTTCTTTCCATGAACTCTTTATCTTCCACTCCCTCAACCTTCTGGCTCTCACTGAAACCTGTCTCTCTGCTTCAGACACAGCATCCACTGCTGCACTGTCACATGGGAGCCTCCACTTCAGCCACACTCCTAGGTCTGGTAATAGACAAGGAGGTGGTGTTGGTATTTTACTTTCCTCTCATTGCACCTTTCAACAAATACATCCTTTCTCTTCCCTCACATTTTCTTCATTTGAAGCACACATGATTCGCTTATTCTTTCCCCTCTCTATACGTGTTTCGGTCATATACCGCCCCCCTGGCTCCTCAACTAAATTTCTAGATTACGTTACTATAAAGCCCTTGGGTAAGTCTGCCTGTGAGCGGACAAAATGCTTAGGGTAAGAAGAGTTTACGGTTGATACATGTGTAGACGTTTTATTCAGCTTAGAGGATCATCCGGTAATCAAGGTACTTTGGAAGTACGGTCTTTCGCTGCTGGTCGACACAAAGGGGACAAGCTTCAAGACAAGGCCCTTATCCGGACAGGACTTTTAAAGGATCAATTTCTGTTTTTATTCTGTAAGTGCAATTGTATTGTGTCTTTGTCTATTTGATTAGACAATACTGTGAGTCGCAAGTGTTGTGTTTCTTTTCTTTTAATCACTTTGCTGCTGGCTACCTTATTTCCTTTCCTCAAACACCCCTGTCCTCATTCTTGGCGACTTCAACATCCCTCTTGACAATCCCACGGCATCCTCTGCAAAACAACTTCTGCATATCACTTCCACTTTTGTCCTTTTACAATGGACTGACTCTCCCACTCACAAAGATGGTCACTCCCTTGATCGATGCATCTCAAATTTCACAAACTCCCCTTTTCCTCTTTCTGACCATTGTTTCCTAACTTGTAACATCACATCCCTCCCTACAACTCTCCCTCCTTCTACCCCTCACACCAAACTTCACAGAAGCATTAAATCACTAGATCAGCAACAGCTCACTAGCTCTCTCGAACCTCTCCTCCTTTTCCTGCCCTGACCAATCTATCTGCCACTATAACTCCACCCTTACATCGGTTCTTGACAATCTAGCCCCACATACCATAGCTCAGAAACCACACTCTCATCATCAGCCCTGACATACTTCTCTGAACTCCTACTATTCTGCCCATAATCTTTATAAGCAACATTACTTCTCTACTCTTTATCTCTACTCTTTCCTCAAACCCAAAACGTCTGTTCTCCACGTTCAATACCCTTCTCCGCCCACCCCACCTCCTAATTCAACTTCTCTCTCAGCTCAAGGTTTTGCCAGCCACCTCAATAACAAAATTGACTCCATCAGAAATGAAAATAGTTCTCAACATACTACGAATCTCCCACCCCCTCAAAAGCTCACAATTATCCAAAACCCAAATAGCCATAGATTTGGCTCTTTTGCCCCTGTTACAGAGGAAGATGTTTCTGCCCTTATACTGTCCTCTCACCTCACTAACCCCCCACCCCATCCCCTAACAGCTACTCCCCTCCCTCTCTTCTACCCTTACCTCTATACTCACACACATCTTCAACCTCTCCCTCAGGACTGGTATATTTCCCTCATCTCTAAAACATGCACTGGTCACACCTATCCTCAAAAAACCTTCTCTCGATTCAACCCCCTTCCAACTCCCGCCCTATCTCCCTACTCCCTCTTGCTTCTTCAAAAGCTAGTATATACACGTCTTTCCCATTTCCTTACATTAAACACCCTCCTTGACTCACTGCAATCTGGATTTCTCCCATCACTGCACAGAGACAGCAATTGTTAAGGTTACCAACAACCTACTTACAGCAAAATCCAAAGGCCACTTCTCTCTGCTTATCCTCCTTGATCTGTCTGCAGCCTTTGCTGACCACCCTCTTTTGCTCCAAACCCTCCAATCCTTTGGCATTTGCAACACAGCTCTCTGGTGGTTCCCTTCCTATCTATCTAACGTACCTTTAGTGTAGCCTTCTCTGGGACATCCTCTGCCCTGTTACCACTTTCTGTTGGGGTACCGCAAGGCTCTGTCCTATGTCCCCTTCTCTTTTTAATCTACACGTCATCATTAGGTTCCTTAATAAAGTCCCATGGGTTTCAATATCATTTGTATGCCGATGACACCCAAATCTACCTCTCTGCACCAGACCTATCTCCTTCCTTGCTAACCCGTGTCACTGTCTTTCTCATATCTCATCTTGGATGTCTTTTTACTACCTTAAGCTAAATCTCTCCAAAATTGAGCTCCTTATTTTTCCCCCTACATCCAAAATCTCCACCCCCCATTTATCTATAACTGTTGATAACTCTCTATCATTACCACTACTCCGAATGTTCGATGTCTTGGGGTCACACTTGACTCAGATATTTCTTTCACTCCTCACATTCAGTCCTTGGCTAAAGCCTGTCGCTTCCACCTTAAAAATATCTCTAAAATTAGACATTTCCCTACACAAGACACAACTAAGATTTTAATCCACTCTCTCATCCTTTCCCGCCTTGACTATTGCAATTCCATCCTCTCTGGTCCCCCTAGCTGCCGCATAGCTCCTTTACAATCCATAATGAATGCCTCTGCCAGGTTCATCTTCCTTACAGATCGCTCTTCATCTGCTGCGCCTCTCTGCCAATCCCTTCACTGTCTTCCTCTTGCCTCCAGGATTAAACACAAAATTATCACTCTGACATGCAAAGCCATCAACTGCACTGCTCCCCCCCTACATCATTGCCCACTGCTCCCTTGTATTATTTTCAGGCAAATATTTGCTTTGAATAACTAATTATGTCTACTTTAATGATCAATGTACTTACTCCTTTATTATTTTCAAAATAATTGCTATCTATTTAACTCAAATTATACATCTTTCATTGTTTTTCTCTAATGCAGTCCTGGAGTGAGTCTCCGGTTTAGAATGAATAAAGTACATTATAATTTTCTCTGAAATAAGAAGAATATAAAGTATGACTATATTTATGCATAGGTAGTAAAAACACTCAAAAGCAAACCTGGGGTGATGGTCTTATCAAAATGGGGTATTTTGCCTCTGCTTTCTTCCTCTTCTTCCTCCCCTTCCACTGGAAAAAAAAAACAACACAAATTTTCTCATTATTTAATATAGTATTTAACCCTTTCAATGTGCATGATGAGCCGTTGTGTGCAGAAAGAACTGCATTCGTCATGAACGCGGATTAACAATTCAATGCTGTTTTTGGTGATCCTCGGCACGCCAGGCAGATAATCGTTGTAGTATAGTGAAGAGTGCTTCAAAGCCTTAATAGGAGTGCTGGGGGTGTCACCCTAAACATGTTTGGTGATGTCACAGTGTGGGGAATCCTAAACATGTCTGTTAGTGAAAGGAACTAGGTGGGAAGGAGGTTGTTTAAAAGGACATGAAACCCAAATTTTTTCTTTTATGATTTAGAAAGAGCATGCAATTTTAAACAACTTTCTAATTTACTTCTATTATCTAATTTGCTTCATTTCCTTGATATCCTTTGCTGAAAATCATATTTAGATATGCTCAGTAGCTTCTGATTGGTGGCTGCATAAAGATGCCTCATGTGATTGGCTCACCCATGTGCATTGCTATTTCTTCAACAATGGATATCTAAATAATTAAGCAAATTAGATAATATAAGTAAATTGGAATGTTATTTAAAATTGTATTCTCTACCTGAATCATGAAAGAAAAAAATGGGTTTAGTGTCCCTTTAAACCTCTCCATCTCAACTGTCTTAGTAGCCACAGACCTCCAAGATCATTTATTTGAAACAGAATCACCTGCTAATTTTAAATCACACACATGGCATTTTACTAGGGAGGGAGTCTTTATAAAACATCTGCAATGTTTAGAGACCCACAAAAGTTCATGTTATTGTGAAAAACTCTCTCTCTTAAATAAATTTCAATTTTGTATGAATGGGCCCCTCTTTCACATTTGGCTACCCTTGATGACAATTTAGTAAGGTGATCACAGTAGCAACAGTAGTCACCATATATTGGATAGATAGATATTTATATTTTTGTTAAAATTGTATTTTATGTTTTACATTTGTCATAGCAGTATTCTGACATTTCAAGAAATATAAAATAATAATTGTATATTGTGTGAGTATTTTCCATCTAGTGCTACTTTGCGTACTGCATACTCTGCTATTGTGATTCCTCATTTACAGCTACCTCCATGCTCTTGGAGATGGAGTCTTAACCCCTACTGGATCTGCACCACCTTTTAAATTTCAATATTGTGAACCTGCTGATCCTGCGGGAAAAAACCCATGTAGTTTGTGTTGGTTACTCACTAAACTATGAGTTATGAGAAAAATGTTTAAAAAAAACAATAAAAAAAAACAAACACAAAATTGGCATAGTACAGGGATGTGAAAAAGGCATTGCATTAAAGGGGTTAAAGAGAAGACAAAATAAAAGTTTCATTATTCACGCGGTGTGTATGTTATATATTGTTGCAAATGTCGCTTCCATTAAGTGCTCGAGACACATGCACGCTTCTAAGCCTACTTACAGTCGTATACAAAAAGTTGGGCACTTCTGATCAAATAACATTTTTCTCTTGTTAAGTGTATCCAGTCCACGGATCATCCATTACTTGTGGGATATTCTCCTTCCCAACAGGAAGTTGCAAGAGGATCACCCACAGCAGAGCTGCTATATAGCTCCTCCCCTAACTGTCATACCCAGTCATTCTCTTGCAAGCCTCAACCAAGATGGAGGTCGTAAGAGGAGTGTGGTGTTTTATACTTAGTTTATTCTTCAATCAAAAGTTTGTTATTTTTAAATGGTGCCGGAGTGTACTGTTTATCTCAGGCAGTATTTAGAAGAAGAATCTGCCCGCGTTTTCTATGATCTTAGCAGAAGTAACTAAGATCCATGGCTGTTCTCACATATTCTGAGGAGTGAGGTAACTTCAGAGAGGGAATGGCGTGCAGGTTTTCCTGCAATAAGGTATGTGCAGTTAATATTTTTCTAGGGATGGAATTTGCTAGAAAATGCTGCTGATACCGAACTAATGTAATGCAGTGATAGCGACTGGTATCAGGCTTATTAATAGAGATACATACTCTTATAAAAATGTAATATAAAACGTTTGCTGGCATGTTTAATCGTTTTTATATGTATTTGGTGATAAAACTTATTGGGGCCTAGTTTTTTTCCACATGGCTGGCTTGAATTTTGCCTAGAAACAGTTTCCTTAGGCTTTCCACTGTTGCAATATGAGTGGGAAGGGCCTATTTTAGTGCTTTTCTGAGCAGATAAAATTACTGACACAGACATCCAGCTTCTTTCTGCATGATCCAGGACATCTCTGGAGGGCTCAAAAGGCTTCAAAGTCGTTTTTGAGGGAGGTAAAAAGCCACAGTAGAGCTGTGGCAGTTGTTGTGACTGTTTGAAAAGAAAACAAAAAAAAAAAACAAAAAAAAAAACAAAAACGTTTTTGTCTTTTATTATTCATTTTTGGGTATTAAGGGGTTAATCATCCATTTGCAAGTGGGTGCAATGCTCTGCTAACTTGTTACATACACTGTAAAAATTTCGTCAGTGTAACTGCCTTTTTTCACTGTTATTTCAAATTTTGACAAAAGTTGTGTTTCTTAAAGGTGCAGTAGCGTTTTTTATATTGCTTGTAAACTTGTTTAAAGTGTTTTCCAAGCTTGCTAGTCTCATTGCTAGTCTGTTTAAACATGTCTGACACAGAGGAAACTACTTGTTCATTATGTTTGAAAGCCATGGTGGAGCCCCATAGGAGAATGTGTACTAAATGTATTGATTTCACCTTAAACAGTAAAGATCAGTCTTTAACTATAAAAGAAATATCACCAGAAGATTCTGACGAGGGGGAAGTTATGCCGACTAACTCTCCCCACGTGTCAGACCCTTCGCCTCCCGCTCAGGGGATGCACGCTAATATGGCGCCAATTACATCAGGGACGCCCATAGCGATTAGCTTGCAGGACATGGCTGCAATCATGAATAATACCCTGTCAGAGGTATTATCCAGGTTGACTGAATTAAGAGGCAAGCGCGATTGCTCTGGGGTTAGGAGAAATACAAAGCGCGCAGATGCTGTAAGGGCCATGTCTGATACTGCGTCACAATATGCAGATCATGAGCACGGAGAGCTTCAGTCTGTGGGTGACATCTCTGATTCGGGGAAACCTGATTCAGAGATTTCTAATTTTAAATTTAAGCTTGAGAACCTCCGTGTGTTGCTTGGGGAGGTATTAGCTGCTCTGAATGACTGTAACACAGTTGCAGTACCAGAGAAATTGTGTAGGCTGGATAAATACTATGCGGTACCGGTGTGTACTGATGTTTTTCCTATACCTAAAAGGCTTACAGAAATTATTAGCAAGGAGTGGTATAGACCGGGTATGCCTTTTTCCCCACCTCCTATATTTAGAAAAATGTTTCCAATAGACGCCACTACACAGGACTTATGGCAGACGGTCTCTAAGGTGGAGGGAGCAGTTTCTACTTTAGCAAAGCGTACTACTATCCCGGTTGAGGACAGTTGTGCTTTTTCAGATCCAATGGATAAAAAATTGGAGGGTTACCTTAAGAAAATGTTTATTCAACAAGGTTTTATTTTACAGCCCCTTGCATGCATTGCACCTGTCACGGCCGCGGCGGCATTCTGGTTTGAGGCCCTGGAAGAGGCCATCCATACAGCTCCATTGACTGAAATTATTGACAAGCTTAGAACACTTAAGCTAGCTAACTCATTTGTTTCTGATGCCATTGTTCATTTGACTAAACTAACGGCTAAGAATTCCGGATTCGCCATCCAAGCGCGTAGGGCGCTATGGCTTAAATCCTGGTCAGCTGACGTGACTTCGAAGTCTAAATTACTCAACATTCCTTTCAAGGGGCAGACCTTATTCGGGCCTGGTTTGAAGGAAATTATTGCTGACATTACTGGAGGTAAGGGTCACACCCTTCCTCAGGACAGGGCCAAAGCAAAGGCCAAACAGTCTAATTTTCGTGCCTTTCGAAATTTCAAGGCAGGTGCAGCATCAACTTCCTCCGCTTCAAAACAAGAGGGAACTTTTGCTCAATCTAAGCAGGCCTGGAAACCTAACCAGTCCTGGAACAAAGGCAAGCAGGCCAGAAAGCCTGCTGCTGCCTCTAAGACAGCATGAAGCAACGGCCCCCCTATCCGGCGACGGATCTAGTAGGGGGCAGACTTTCTCTCTTCGCCCAGGCATGGGCAAGAGATGTTCAGGATCCCTGGGCGTTGGAGATCATATCTCAGGGATATCTTCTGGACTTCAAAGCTTCCCCTCCACAAGGGAGATTTCATCTTTCAAAGCTATCTGCAAATCAGATAAAGAAAGAGGCATTCCTACGCTGTGTGCAAGACCTCCTAGTTATGGGAGTGATCCATCCAGTTCCGCGGACGGAGCAAGGACAGGGTTTTTATTCAAATCTGTTTGTGGTTCCCAAAAAAGAGGGAACCTTCAGACCAATTTTGGATCTAAAGATCTTAAACAAATTCCTCAGAGTTCCATCTTTCAAAATGGAAACTATTCGGACCATCCTACCCATGATCCAAGAAGGTCAGTACATGACCACAGTGGACTTAAAGGATGCCTACCTTCACATACCGATTCACAAAGATCATCATCGGTTTCTAAGGTTTGCCTTTCTAGACAGGCATTACCAATTTGTAGCTCTTCCCTTCGGGTTGGCTACAGCCCCGATAATCTTTACAAAGGTTCTGGGCTCACTTCTGGCGGTTCTAAGACCGCGAGGCATAGCGATGGCTCCGTATCTAGACGACATCCTGATACAGGCGTCAAGCTTTCAAGTTGCCAAGTCTCATACAGAGATAGTTCTGGCATTTCTGAGGTCGCACGGGTGGAAAGTGAACGAGGAAAAGAGTTCTCTATCCCCACTCACAAGAGTCTCCTTCTTAGGGACTCTTATAGATTCTGTAGAAATGAAAATCTACCTGACGGAGTCCAGGTTATCAAAACTTCTAAATGCTTGCCGTGTTCTTCACTCCATTCCGCGCCCTTCGGTAGCTCAGTGTATGGAGGTAATCGGCTTAATGGTAGCGGCAATGGACATAGTGCCATTTGCGCGCCTTCATCTCAGACCGCTGCAATTATGCATGCTGAGTCAGTGGAATGGGGATTACACAGATTTGTCCCCTCTGCTAAATCTGGATCAAGAGACCAGAGATTCTCTTCTCTGGTGGTTGTCTCGGGTACACCTGTCCAAGGGTATGACCTTTCGCAGGCCAGATTGGACAATTGTAACAACAGATGCCAGCCTTCTAGGTTGGGGTGCAGTCTGGAATTCCCTGAAGGCACAGGTATCGTGGACTCAGGAGGAGAAACTCCTACCAATAAATATTCTGGAGTTAAGAGCGATATTCAATGCTCTTCTGGCTTGGCCTCAGTTAGCAACACTGAGGTTCATCAGATTTCAGTCGGACAACATCACGACTGTGGCTTACATCAACCATCAAGGGGGAACCGGAAGTCTCAAAAATAATTCGCTGGGCAGAGTAACACTCTTGCCACCTGTCAGCAATCCATATCCCAGGCGTGGAGAACTGGGAGGCGGATTTTCTAAGTCGTCAGACTTTCCATCCGGGGGAGTGGGAACTCCATCCGGAGGTTTTTGCTCAGTTGATTCATCGTTGGGGCAAACCAGAGTTGGATCTCATGGCGTCTCGCCAGAACGCCAAGCTTCCTTGTTACGGATCCAGGTCCAGGGACCCAGAAGCGACGCTGATAGATGCTCTAGCAGCGCCTTGGTTCTTCAACCTGGCTTATGTGTTTCCACCGTTTCCTCTGCTCCCTCGACTGATTGCCAAAATCAAACAGGAGAGAGCATCAGTGATTCTGATAGCACCTGCGTGGCCACGCAGGACTTGGTATGCAGACCTAGTGGACATGTCATCCTTTCCACCATGGACTCTGCCTCTAAGACAGGACCTTCTGATACAAGGTCCTTTCAATCATCCAAATCTAATTTCTCTGAGACTGACTGCATGGAGATTGAACGCTTGATTCTATCAAAGCGTGGCTTCTCCGAGTCAGTCATTGATACTTTAATACAGGCACAAAAGCCTGTTACCAGGAAAATCTACCACAAGATATGGAGTAAATATCTTTTTTTTTTTTATTTATGTTGTCTTTTTATTTTCAATTCAAGACATTAGGTGAACAAATAAAAACATAACATAACAGTTTACAGTCATACCATAACATTAAGAATTTTTACCCATAAGGTAGGAGCTAGGTGAGGAAGAATATAGCGTTTATTATGAGGGTTGTCCATGAAATAGGGTTGTACCAAAGTCCAATGTTCATTAAAGTTGTACATCTTGTGCTGTGGCGAAAGAGCACCCTGGTATAAGAAGAGTTAACGTTCAGCATATTAAAAGGCGCACTTGTTGTGTCAAAGATAGGACTAAGGGTTCCCCATTCAATGGGGGTGTTGATAGTTATTACCCAGGACAAAGTGCTCCATAGTTATGTATTAAATACGGTAGACTTATCTCAAAAAATGACACTTAACATATATTAAGGAAAGAAAAGGGAAAAGAGAAAGAGAAGGGACGAAAAGTATAGAATGATAGAATAGAAGAAGAGTATAAGAACAGACGTAGGCTCTCATAATGACTATGTGTAGGGTGCTTAGTCTATCTCCTTTATACCTTCTGATATC
The DNA here is from genome assembly GCF_027579735.1 of Bombina bombina. Taxonomy (NCBI): domain Eukaryota; kingdom Metazoa; phylum Chordata; class Amphibia; order Anura; family Bombinatoridae; genus Bombina; species Bombina bombina. The sequence continues at coordinate 85,821,486 of NC_069499.1, forward strand.
ATGCAATTACCATCACCATTGGGCTGGGATTGAAATTTCTGCGGGGCAGATCACTCATGGTTCATTACGTGTTGTATTAAGTAGAGGCGGAAATATCACAGTAAGGGAGGGCGGATTTGGATCGCTGTGTATACAATAGGGGGGAGGTTATATGTTGATTAAAATCTACTTAGCAGCAAGTGTGAAAGATTCCCATAGAAAGAGCATATCCTGGTAAAGGGTTATTTGGCCTAATTTGAGGTAGTATAGTCTTTCCAGAAGGAGATTTTTTTGAACTAGTGCTACCCACTCTTGGATAGAGGGAGTCGCCACAGATTTCCATTTTTTAGGGATTAACTGGTTTGCAGCGTTTAACATTAATTGATAGAGGTGTTTTCTTGTTTTACAGGTAATGTCAGGGGGTTGACACAATAAGATTAAGTCTGGAGAGGGTGATAGATTTGTGCTTAGTATTTTATTCATATTTTTGAAAATTCGTGACCAGTAAGGCTTTATATATTCGCAGTCCCACCAAATGTGGGTAATGTGTCCCTCTTGTGCACTGCATCTCCAGCAGAGTTTTGACGCATTTTTGTATATGGATTTTAACCGCGTTGGTGTTAAGTACCATCTCATCGCAATTTTAATATTAGTTTCTTTGGCTTGTGCTGAGTGAGCAGAATGTGTTAGTGTGATGAATCTACGCGCCCAAGTTTTGGGGGTAGTGTTAGTCTTAAGCTCAAGGTCCCATCTTTTGGTGTAGGAAGGGAGGAGGGGAAAAGTATCATGCAGAATTAGTTTATGAAGTTTGGAGATTGTTCCTGGTGTATCTTCTGTTGATTGACATATTTGTTCAAAGGGGGTTAGAGGCCGTGTTAGGTCTTTTATATATTTGTGTGTTGATATGTAATGCCTCACTTGATGTAGTCGAAGCCAGGAGGATAGAAATGGATGGTTTAAGGAGTCTAGTTGGTTTATAGTTTTGAGTTTGTGTGTACTATCTGTCAAGAGGTGAATAGGAAGGGGATTGGTGTGAGTTAAGGAGTAAGGAAGAATCTGGTTAAGGCCCGGGGGAAATTCTGGATTGTTAAGGAGCGGGGTGAGGGGAGAATATCTAGAAGATACTTTGTTCGGTGTTTTGCTAACTCGTCTCCAATCAGACCAAGTCTCATTTGTTATAGATGAGGCTGAAATAATATACTTATTGAAGAATTCAGGGTTCCAGCAAATATTGTCTAATTTATGATACAGGGATAGGGTGTTTTCTATTTGAACCCATTGTTTGGGGTCTGGGCTACAGAGTTTGCACCAGTCGGAGATTCTTTGTAACGAAATAGCTAATTTATAGGAGCGAAGATGGGGGACTCCCAGTCCCCCGTCTTTAGGGAGTTTATACAGCGTGGTTTTATTAATTCTAGGGGGCCTGCGTTTCCAGATATAATCGTTTATGATTTTTTGCAGTGTGTCTAGGTCTTTCTGGATGCCTGGGATAGGGAGAGTTTGAAGAGTGTAAAGGACTTTTGGCAGCAAAGTCATTTTTGCCGCGTGTATTCTGCCTAGCCAAGATATATTCTTGGGTAGCCAAGATGAAGTAAGGGTTTTAAACTCAGAGATAAGGGTACCATAATTTTGCAAGCGCAGATCTGCTGTATTGGGGGTAATGCGGAGACCTAAGTATTTCAAAAATTTTGTCTGAAGTTTGAGGGGGCAGTGTAACTTCAATTCGTCTAGTGATTGATGTGATATATTGATAGGAAGATATTCAGATTTTGTCACATTGATCTGGAAGTTGGAAACAGTCCCGTATAAATCTAGCTCTGAAATAGTAGCTCTTAGGGAGGGGAGCGGATTTGTGAGAGTCAGGAGTATGTCATCCGCGAAGATGGCTAATTTATGGGTGTGGTCTCCAACGACTATCCCATGAATCTGATCATTATATCTTATTTTGGTAGCTAGCGGTTCCAGAGCTAGAATAAACAAGAGTGGGGAAAGTGGACAACCCTGTCTAGATCCGTTTCTAATTTCAAAGGGATTTGATAGCGTGCCATTTATTCTGATTTGGGCTGTAGGATTAGTGTAGAGGGCCATTATCTTTTGGATAAAGGGGTCTGGGAAGTTGTATCGTCTCAGAGTTTCTTGTAGATAAGTCCAGTCGAGTCTGTCAAATGCCTTTTCGGCGTCAGTCGATAGGAAAACAGTCGGGGAGTTGCTTGTCGAAATGTACTCTAGAAGATTGAGGATTTTAACTGTGTTGTCTTTAGCTTCTCTACGGGGCACAAAGCCCACCTGGTCCTGGTGGATTATGTTCGGCAGGATTCTATTAAGACGGGAAGCAAGAATCTTAGAGTAGAGTTTTAAGTCAACATTAAGTAAGGAAATAGGTCTAAAATTGGCTGGAGAGTCCGTATTTTTGCCGGGTTTAGCAATAACAGAGATATTGGCTTGGAGTGTATTGTCTGGGAAGGGATGCGAGTCATTTATGTGATTAAATAAGTCTGTTAGGTGGGGGATTAGCAAGTTCGCAAATGTTTTGTAATATAACCCTGTGAAACCATCTGGGCCAGGGGCTTTATTTTGTTTAAGTTGCCGTATTGCATCTTTTACTTCCGCGGGGGAAATGGGTTTTTCCAATAGTTCGCCTTGTTCTTGGGTCAACTGTGTGATCGGGATATTTTTGAGGTATTGAGAGCATAAATGGCGGTGTTTTTGGATGTCTCTGCCCGGGAATAGGTTGTATAGTTTATGATAGAATGTTTGGAATTCGTTCGCTATAGAATAGGAATCTTCTAAGTGTTTGCCTTTAGATGATTTTATGTAGTGTATATATGTTTTCTGTTGTTGCTTTTTTAGAGCTTTTGCAAGATATTTCCCTGGTTTGTTACCCTCCTTATAGTAAGTTTGTTGGAGAAATAACAATTGTCTTTGTGCCTTGATGTGAAGAATGGAGTTTAAATTATCTCTTTTTGCCTTGAGATCCTCTAGGATCTTATTATCTAGGGGGTTGACTTTATGTGCATAGTCTAGATTAGATATTTCAGAGGAAAGGCGGTCAATCTCTATTCTGTTTTTCTTTTGGATTTGTGCTTTTGCTTTTATAAATTCTCCCCTAATAGTACATTTATGAGCTTCCCAAAGAGATGTAATGTTCATATCTGGTGTGGAGTTAAGCGCAAAGTATTCTACAATATGATTTGTAAAATGCTTGGACTGAATTGGATCTAGTAGGATAGAGTCATCCAGTTTCCACTGGAAGGCTCTAATGGGAGCTGACGGCCATTTAATATGGCAGGAGACAAGGGAATGATCAGACCAGGATGTGTGTTTTATCTGTGATTGTTTGGAGTGGGATAATAGTAAGTGGTCGACTAATATGTAATCTAGCCTGGAGTAATTGCGTTTGGGATGGGAGAAGAAGGTGTAGTCGCGTTTTTGGGGGTTAAAATATCTCCACACATCGTGAAGGCCTAGGGATTTAAATTTCCACCAAATCTTGGTAAGGTTTGGGGTCTTGGTTCTAGACTCTGGGTTTGAGCAGTCAATCTTGGGATCTAAAGGGAAATTGAGGTCCCCCGCTACTATAAGAGAGCCTTTTGATTCTTTCATGATGAAGTCTGAAATGGAGTTCACAAATCTGTCTTGTTTGGAATTAGGGGCATAGATGTTAATTAAAGTAATCGGTTTTCCATAAAGTAAACCTTTTAGACATATGTATCTACCTTCTTTGTCTGAAATGCATCTTGTCTTTGTAAATGGGATAGATTTGTGGACGAGGATGCTGACCCCATTGATTTTCTTGCTAGGGTTTGTGCTATGATAATGATGTGGGTATTGTGGGGAAAAGTATTTGGGGATGTTTTTAGATTTGAAGTGTGTCTCCTGAAGCATCAGTATGTGTCCTCCTTTTTTCTGAAGGTCATTAATGGCCATTCTTCTTTTTTGGGGGCAATTTAATCCTTTAACGTTTTGTGTAAAAACAATTAAATCATGTGATGTATGATTACTCATTTTGTGTGTATGAGAAGGGATGATTCATTTTGAGAGATGGTAGTTTGTCTGGTGAGATAGACTTTACGTGTGCTAGAGTTCTGAAGTATGAGAGGAGAGAAAAGAAGAAGGTTAAAAGAATTAGGGGAAGAGAGAAAGATATTGAAGAATGGAAGAAACAAATTTCAGTTAGTACATTAAGTACATAAAACATTCCTATGATGAGGAGAAAGTCTCCCAACTGCATGAGAACAATTAAACATTATTGCTAACAACAAATAGGCAACATTGTGTAAATAACAAATGTATCAGTATACACTAAGTGGGTTGATAAACAGCTTAATTTGGGGGAAATTTAGAAACAAGGGATCAAGTCCCGATTTATTTTGAGAAAGACTTCAACAGGGGCAAATAGAAACTCCCCTATGTGTCTTAAATAACCAGAACAGTGAAATATAAAGGTGATTTATAAAGGTATGGATAACCTCTGTATGTCAATGTCAGCCTACTTCACCTCTAGGAGACATCTGGGGTTGAGATGGTTTCTGCGGCCTTTTTTGACGGGCTGGGATCCACTCCTTCCTCTGTGGGAGGGGTGGGGGCATCGTGGCAAAACGATCCTTGTTGTGGGAAGAAGGGCACTCATTCAGCTGTGGTGGTTGGATGTCTAGTTCTTTGCAGATTGCAGGGATGTCGTCTATGGAAGAGCAAGTCATACGTCTGCCCCTCCAGAGTATTATCAGATGAAAGGGGAAGCCCCATCTGTATGGGATATTTCTTTTTCTTAGAAGCGTTGTTAACGGCTTAAGATCCCTTCGCTTGGAGAGTGTCCTTTGAGATAGGTCAGCATACATCTGGATCTCCACATTTTCATGTTTGAGGGGTTGTTGCTCTCTAGCAAGTTTCATTAATTCTTCTTTTACTTGGTAATTGGTGATTCTAACTATGACATCCCTCGGCGGTTGATCAATTTGTGGTTTAGGGCGAAGGGCTCTGTGAGCTCTATCAATATCAATTTTTTTCGGTATTTCTTCTTTTTTCAGGGCGTTGAAAAAACTTTGGAGGTATTGTTCGAGGTCTGGTGTAGCAATTGTTTCTGGTATACCTCTCAACCTGATGTTATGACGTCTGCTGCGGTTTTCAGCATCGTCTAATTTGTCCTCCAACTCTGAGATGTTAGCGCCCTGACGTTGGATAGTATTGTGGAGCTCTGATATAGCTTCTGCTTGTGCTTCTTGTGCATTTTCGAGAGTATCTACCCTTTGTCCTATTTCTGAAATATCCTTCTTTAAGTCTGAAATTTCTTCTTTTATGCATTGCTTGACTTGAATTATTAGTGAAGAAAAGTCTTTTTTTGAAGGGATAGAATTAAAAAGCGCTTTTGGTATAGTGATATTCTCAGCAGATTGTTCTCCTTCAGATTCAGAAGAGCTTTGACATGAGGGTAAATCAGGTGGATCTACATCATCTGCAATATTGGTTTTAGCTTCTAGGGTCTTAAAAAAAGTGTTCACAGTGTGAGATGTAGTTTTCAACTGCTTGCTGCTTTTATTTTGCTTATTACCTTTTTTTGGCGACATTTTAGTAATAGCTGAGAGAGGGATGTGTCATCAGATGTTGCCCAATGAGGAGTGAGAGGAGTCCCCAAGATCTGTGACTTTAGTGGCCCCTCTAAGGACTTGTTTAGATTAGATGATGAGTGATCCTTGTTAAGATAGATAAGGACACCCCCAGGGCCCTCTACCAACACTATCTTGATGGGTTATAGCTTAAGTATTCTTTGGAGTAATCAAAGTTTGCCCCTCTAATTGTGAGTCATAGATCTGAATTATATGAGCATGCTGGGAATAGTCCAGAGCCTCCGGTATTACTTTATAAGGGGTAGTTGTAAATAAAAAGCACTGGTCAGAAACGTGTATGGAGACTCATTGCAGGGTAGCTGATCATGGGTCTGACCGGCGATATAAGTTTTCCCTGTGGTGCCACATATCAGTGCTGCTCGCCTCTGTTAGAATTACAAGTTGCGTGTGAAACTTTAGGGTAGGCTGCGGCCTACCACGGAGCTCACCTTGTCTTCTATGGGCCGGATTTTGTAGCCCACCGTCTCACTACTGCTTCCAGGAGCTCTATAACTGATCCGGTCAGCCAGTAAATATAGGCAGGGAGCTCCGGTGCTGCGGTGTTGATTCGTGACTTGCCGCCGGTGATGAGGTGATCGCGGTAATGCGGTACAGTTACGGGAGGTGCTCCTGTGCTGTCATTTGTGAAATAGCCTACTCCGGGGTGAAGAACCTCAAGTTAGATGGATTAGCCACTCAGTGCAACTGTTAGACAGGCTAAGGCATGAGCCTATATCGTCCTCATACAGATAGGGCTGAGGAGCTCTAGAGGAAAGCAGCCATCTCCTAGGCTGGCAAGCTCCGCCCTCATGGAGTAAATATCTTTATTGGTGTGAATCCAAGAATTACTCATGGAGTAAGGTTAGGATTCCTAGAATATTGTCTTTTCTCCAAGAGGGCTTGGACAAAGGATTATCAGCTAGTTCCTTAAAGGGACAGATTTCTGCTCTGTCTATTCTTTTGCACAAGCGTCTGGCAGAGGTTCCAGACGTCCAGGCATTTTGCCAGGCTTTGGTTAGAATTAAGCCTGTGTTTAAACCTGTTGCTCCCCCCTGGAGCTTAAACTTGGTTCTTAAAGTTCTTCAAGGAGTTCCGTTTGAACCCCTTCATTCCATTGATATTAAACTTTTATCTTGGAAAGTTCTGTTTTTGATGGCTATTTCCTCGGCTCGGAGAGTCTCTGAGCTATCTGCCTTACAATGTGATTCTCCTTATCTGATTTTTCATACGGATAAGGTAGTTCTGCGTACCAAACCTGGGTTTTTACCTAAGGTGGTTTCTAACAAGAATATCAATCAAGAGATTGTTGTTCCATCGTTGTGCCCTAATCCTTCTTCAAAGAAGGAACGTCTTTTACATAATCTGGACGTAGTCCGTGCCTTGAAGTTTTACTTACAAGCTACTAAGGATTTTCGTCAAACATCTTTCCTGTTTGTCGTTTACTCTGGACAAAGGAGAGGTCAAAAAACTTCGGCAACCTCTCTTTCCTTTTGTCTTCGGAGCGTAATACGCCTAGCCTATGAGACTGCTGGACAGCAGCCCCCTGAAAGGATTACAGCTCATTCTACTAGAGCTGTGGCTTCCACCTGGGCCTTCAAAAATGAGGCCTCTGTTGAACAGATTTGCAAGGCTGCGACTTGGTCTTCGCTTCACACTTTTTCAAAATTTTACAAATTTGATACTTTGCTTCTTCGGAGGCTGTGTTTGGGAGAAAGGTTCTTCAGGCAGTGGTTCCTTCCGCTTAATCCTGCCTTGTCCCTCCCATCATCCGTGTACTTTAGCTTTGGTATTGGTATCCCACAAGTAATGGATGATCCGTGGACTGGATACACTTAACAAGAGAAAACATAATTTATGCTTACCTGATAAATTTATTTCTCTTGTAGTGTATCCAGTCCACGGCCCGCCCTGTCCTTTTAAGGCAGGTCTAAATTTTAATTAAACTACAGTCACCACTGCACCCTATGGTTTCTCCTTTCTCTGTTTGTTTTCGGTCGAATGACTGGATATGACAGTTAGGGGAGGAGCTATATAGCAGCTCTGCTGTGGGTGATCCTCTTGCAACTTCCTGTTGGGAAGGAGAATATCCCACAAGTAATGGATGATCCGTGGACTGGATACACTACAAGAGAAATAAATTTATTAGGTAAGCATAAATTATGTTTTTGTTTAGTTTTGCGAAAAGAAGTTAACAAAACCTCTTTTCTTCAAATTTTAATGTAGAGTTACTATTTAATTGCTAAATGTTTAACTATATTTATAAAAATTATATATAATGCAGTCTATGAGTAAGGCTCCATAGGAGCTGAAACGCGTCAGACAAGCCCATCTTTTGTGCTCCTAACGGCCCTTACACTCTGGCCATGCTACTCTTTTGCCTGCAATTAGTTTCAAAATAATTGTTTTTGCAGAGCTATGCTGTTTTTTATACGCAATATCTAATAAAGGAACCTTGTTTTGAGCTGTTTGTCTGGACTTCCTTCTGTTTTATATATATATATATATATATATATATATATATACACATTAATATATATCACTAATATATATATATATATATATATATATATATATATATATATATATATATTAGGGCTGCAACAACTAATCGGTAAGTTTGATCATAAAAATAGTTGTCAACAAATCTCATTATCAATTAGGTGGTAAGCGATTAGTTGGTCAGTTGCACAGCACCAACTGCTTTAATCTGATGATCTACTGCAACTAAGATTGTGCAAAAAAATTGAATTTATTTATTTTTTTAATCTTTTTTCTATCCGATTAATCGGATATTAATCATCCGATTAATCGGATATTAATCATCCGATTAATCGGATATTAATCATCCGATTAATCGGATAAAAAAAAAAAAAAAAAATGTTTGCACAATACCATGTGCAGGAGTTCATCGGATTGAAGCAGCTGGTGCTGTGCAATAAACCAACTAATCCCTGACCACCTAATTGATAATGAGATTCTTTAACAACTATTTTTATGATCAATCTTACCGATTAGTTGTTGCAGCCCTAATATATATATATATATATATATATACACACATACAAAACAGTAACAAGCAATAGTGCAAAAATAAAATGCTGTAACACATTAGAGCATTTACTTTTGCACCCTTTAATTATCTAAATGTAATGATATAAGTCTAGTGTGACAGTTCCAGAGCTTAATAAATTCTCAGACTCTTTAAACTTCTCAGGGTTTAAAGAGTCAACAAAATATGTTATTTGATCTGGGATCAGGGGTGTCCAAACTTTTGCATACAATTGTATATATACTGCAACGCCCCAAGGCAGAACATGCAGCATGTATTCAGAAAGAATAAGACACATGCAGGAACTGTTAGCGCATTCTCTTCAAATAGCACTTAGCTCTGGTTACACTGTGTAAGTTTTACTTAACACAGTGCTGCCAGAGCAATACACTATTGAAGAGTACAGTCAAATATGGACCAGCGTTGGGAAGCAACAGTGCGCTGATTGATGACTGGCTCTCAGGGATTTTTTCAACCTCATCCCCTAGCCTTTCCTGGTCTGCAAAGCTGTGATTTCTGAATTAAGATACTCTTGTGAGTAACATACCTTTTTATTACTACATTTTTACCTTATAGTTATGTTATGTTACACAAATTTATTAAAGTTATTTTAAAAACTTAACAAAATGTATTTTGTTTTCTCTGCAGCTAATTTGCAATGGAATTTTCCACTGCTGCAGTGTATTATAAAAGTTTTTAAAATGGCTTTTTTCTCCAAATCAACAAATTGCAATTTAGCTGCTGCTTTAGTGTAACTGTCAAATTTAAAATTGATTTTCATTTTTATAATGACCTGCAGAAAATTATTTAATAAAAAATATCTTGTTGCATAAAAGTGAAAAAAAGTTCTACCTCTGGTAACAGTAATTTTCAAAAACACTATTGGAAAGTTTTTTTAAAATTGGACGCTATATCTGAATTATGAAACTTTTTTATTTTGACTTCATGTGCCATTTATTAAGATGAGCCTTAACATCACTTATGTCAATTCCATATAAAACATTAGACTGCAGTATTTGTTCTGGATTAAATACAGACAACTGAAACATAAGAATGAAGCAAAAAAAAAAAAAAAAGAAGAAGATTATAATAACCTACAGTTAAAGAGCTCTTTTGCTTGTTCGTAGGTCTTGGGATAACCATCCAACACATAACCTTGATTCTGGCAAGGCATGGATTTTAACATTTCCCGCATAAACTTGATCACGTAGGTGTCATCCAAACGGCCTATATTTATCAGAACAAAATTAGTTACCAATAGTGACAGCTGTCAGTTGAGATTTTAGATCTTTAACAAAAGGATAGAGTGCCCTCTCCCAAATTTCCATCTTTTAGTACACAAAACATAAAGGGCTAGATTACAAGTGGAGTGCTAATTTATTGCAAGCCTTAAAAATGGGCGCACTATAAATAATTAGCGCTCTTAAAAATTAACCAGAGATTTGAAAAAACATAATTTATGCTTACCTGATAAATTTATTTCTCTTGTAGTGTATCCAGTCCACGGATCATCCATTACTTGTGGGATATTCTCCTTCCCAACAGGAAGTTGCAAGAGGATCACCCACAGCAGAGCTGCTATATAGCTCCTCCCCTCACTGCCATATCCAGTCATTCGACCGAAACAAGACGAGAAAGGAGAAACCATAGGGTGCAGTGGTGACTGTAGTTTAATTAAAATTTAGACCTGCCTTAAAAGGACAGGGCGGGCCGTGGACTGGATACACTACAAGAGAAATAAATTTATCAGGTAAGCATAAATTATGTTTTCTCTTGTTAAGTGTATCCAGTCCACGGATAGTCCATTACTTGTGGGATACCAATACCAAAGCTAAAGTACACGGATTATGGGAGGGACAAGGCAGGAACTTAAACGGAAGGAACCACTGCCTGTAGAACCTTTCTCCCAAAAACAGCCTCAGAAGAAGCAAAAGTGTCAAATTTGTAAAATTTTGAAAAGGTGTGAAGTGAAGACCAAGTCGCAGCCTTGCAAATCTGTTCAACAGAGGCCTCATTTTTAAAGGCCCAGGTGGAAGCCACAGCTCTAGTAGAATGAGCTGTAATCCTTTCAGGGGGCTGCTGTCCAGCAGTCTCATAGGCTAAGCGTATTATGCTCCGAAGCCAAAAGGAGAGAGAGGTTGCTGAAGCTTTTTGACCTCTCCTCTGTCCAGAGTAAACGACAAACAGGGCAGATGTTTGACGAAAATCTTTAGTAGCCTGTAAGTAAAACTTCAAGGCACGGACTACGTCCAGATTATGCAAAAGACGTTCCTTCTTTGAAGAAGGATTAGGACACAATGATGGAACAACAATCTCTTGATTGATATTCCTGTTAGAAACCACCTTAGGTAAAAACCCAGGTTTGGTACGCAGAACTACCTTGTCTGAATGAAAAATCAGATAAGGAGAATCACAATGTAAGGCAGATAACTCAGAGACTCTTCGAGCCGAAGAAATAGCCATCAAAAACAGAACTTTCCAAGATAAAAGTTTAATATCAATGGAATGAAGGGGTTCAAACGGAACTCCCTGAAGAACATTAAGAACCAAGTTTAAGCTCCATGGGGGAGCAACAGTTTTAAACACAGGCTTAATCCTAACCAAAGCCTGACAAAATGCCTGGACGTCTGGAACTTCTGCAAGACGCTTGTGCAAAAGAATAGACAGAGCAGAGATCTGTCCTTTTAAAGAACTAGCTGATAAGCCTTTGTCCAAACCCTCTTGGAGAAAGGACAATATCCTAGGAATCCTAACCTTACTCCATGAGTAGCTCTTGGATTCACACCAATAAAGATATTTACGCCATATCTTATGGTAGATTTTCCTGGTGACAGGCTTCCGAGCCTGTATTAAGGTATCAATAACTGACTTGGAGAAGCCACGCCTTGATAGAATCAAGCGTTCAATCTCCATGCAGTCAGTCTCAGAGAAATTAGATTTGGATGATTGAAAGGACCTTGTATTAGAAGGTCCTGCCTCAGAGGCAGAGTCCATGGTGGAAGAGATGACATGTCCACTAGGTCTGCATACCAGGTCCTGCGTGGCCACGCAGGCGCTATCAGAATCACCAATGCTCTCTCCTGTTTGATTTTGGCAATCAGTCAAGGGAGCAGAGGAAACGGTGGAAACACATAGGCCAGGTTGAAGAACCAAGGAGCTGCTACAGCATCTATCAGTGTTGCTCCTGGGTCCCTGGACCTGGATCCGTAACAAGGAAGCTTGGCGTTCTGGCGAGACGCCATGAGATCCAGTTCTGGTTTGCCCCAACGATGGACCAGTTGAGCAAACACCTCCGGATGGAGTTCCCACACCCCCGGATGAAAAGTCTGACGACTTAGAAAATCCGCCTCCCAGTTTTCTACGCCTGGGATGTGGATCGCTGACAGGTGGCAAGAGTGAGAATCTGCCCAGCGAATTATCTTTGAGACTTCTAACATCGCTAGGGAACTCCTGGTTCCCCCTTGATGGTTGATGTAAGCCACAGTCGTGATGTTGTCCGACTGAAATCTGATGAACCTCAGTGTTGCTAACTGAGGCCAAGCTAGAAGAGCATTGAATATTGCTCTTAACTCCAGAATATTTATTGGGAGGAGTTTCTCCTCCTGAGTTCATGATCCCTGAGCCTTCAGGAAGTTCCAGACTGCGCCCCAACCTAGAAGGCTGGCATCTGTCGTTACAATCGTCCAATCTGGCCTGTGAAAGGTCATACCCTTGGACAGATGGACCCGAGAAAGCCACCAGAGAAGAGAATCTCTGGTCTCTTGATCCAGATTTAGTAGAGGGGACAAATCTGAGTAATCCCCATTCCACTGACTTAGCATGCATAATTGCAGCGGTCTGAGATGCAGGCGCGCAAATGGCACTATGTCCATTGCCGCTACCGTTAAGCCGATTACTTCCATGCACTGAGCCACTGACGGGCGTGGAATGGAATGAAGGACAAGGCAAGCATTTAGAAGTTTTGATAACCTGGACTCCGTCAGGTAAATTTTCATCTCTACAGAATCTATAAGAGTCCATAGGAAGGAGACTCTTGTGAGTGGTGATAGAGAACTCTTTTCCACGTTCACTTTCCACCCATGCGACCTCAGAAATGCCAGAACTATCTCTGTATGAGACTTGGCAATTTGAAAGCTTGACGCCTGTATCAGGATGTCGTCTAGATACGGAGCCACCGCTATACCTCGCGGTCTTAGAACTGTCAGAAGTGAGCCCAGAACCTTTGTAAAAATTCTCGGGGCAGTGGCCAACCCGAAGGGAAGAGCTACAAATTGGTAATGCCTGTCTAGAAAGGAAAACCTTAGGAACCGATGATGAGTTTTGTGAATCGGTATGTGAAGGTAGGCATCCTTTAAGTCCACTGTGGTCATGTACTGACCCTCTTGGATCATGGGTAGGATGGTCCGAATAGTTTCAATTTTGAATGATGGAACTCTGAGGAATTTGTTTAAGATCTTTAGATCCAAGATTGGTCTGAAGGTTCCCTCTTTCTTGGGAACCACAAACAGATTTGAATAAAATCCCTGTCCTTGTTTCGTCCGCGGAACTGGATGGATCACTCCCATTACTAGGAGGTCTTGCACACAGCTTAGGAATGCCTCTTTCTTTATCTGGTTTGCTGATAACCTTGAAAGATGAAATCTCCCTTGTGGAGGAGAAGCTTTGAAGTCCAGAAGATATCCCTGACATATGATCTCCAATGCCCAGGGATCCTGAACATCTCTTGCCCACGCCTGGGCGAAGAGAGAAAGTCTGCCCCCCACTAGATCCATTTCCGGATAGGGGGCCGTTCCTTCATGCTGTCTTGGGGGCAGCAGCAGGCTTTCTGGCCTGCTTGCCCTTGTTCCAGGACTGGTTAGGTTTCCAGGCCTGTCTGGAATGAGCAACAGTTCCCTCTTGTTTTGAAGCGGAGGAAGTTGATGCTGCTCCTGCCTTGAAATTTCGAAAGGCACGAAAATTAGACTGTTTGGCCTTTGATTTGGCCCTATCCTGAGGAAGGGTATGACCCTTGCCTCCAGTAATGTCAGCAATAATTTCCTTCAAGCCAGGCCCAAATAAGGTCTGCCCCTTGAAAGGAATGTTGAGTAATTTAGACTTTGAAGTCACGTCAGCTGACCAGGATTTAAGCCATAACGCCCTACGCGCCTGGATGGCGAATCCGGAATTCTTAGCCGTTAGTTTAGTCAAATGAACAATGGCATCAGAAACAAATGACTTAGCTAGCTTAAGCGTTCTAAGCTTGTCAATAATTTCATTCAATGGAGCTGTCTGGATGGCCTCTTCCAGGGCCTCAAACCAGAATGCCGCCGCAGCAGTGATAGGCGCAATGCATGCAAGGGGCTGTAAAATAAAACCTTGTTGAATAAACATTTTCTTAAGGTAACCCTCCAATTTTTTATCCATTGGATCTGAAAAAGCACAACTGTCCTCAACCGGGATAGTGGTACGCTTTGCTAAAGTAGAAACTGCTCCCTCCACCTTAGGGACTGTCTGCCATAAGTCCCGTGTAGTGGCGTCTATTGGAAACATTTTTCTAAATATAGGAGTTAGGGAAAAGGGCACACCAGGTCTATCCCACTCCTTGCTAATAATTTCTGTAAACCTTTTAGGTATAGGAAAAACGTCAGTACACACCAGCACCGCATAGTATCTATCCAGCCTACACAATTTCTCTGGAATTGCAACTGTGTTACAGTCATTCAGAGCAGCTAATACCTCCCCAAGCAATACACAGAGGTTCTCAAGCTTAAATTTAAAATTAGAAATCACTGAATCAGGTTTCCCCGAGTCAGAGATGTCACCCACAGACTGAAGCTCTCCGTCCTCATGTTTTGCATACTGTGACGCAGTATCAGACATGGCTCTAATAGCATTTGCGCGATCTGTAACTCTCCTAACCCCAGAGCTATCGCGCTTGCCTCTTAATTCAGGCAATGTAGATAATACCTCTGACAGGGTATTATTCATGATTGCAGCCATGTCCTGCAAGGTAATCGCTATGGGCGTCCCTGATGTAATTGGCGCCATATTAGCGTGCGTCCCCTGAGCGGGAGGCGAAGGGTCTGACACGTGGGGAGAGTTAGTCGGCATAACTTCCCCCTCGACAGAACCCTCTGGTGATAATTCTTTTATAGATAAAGACTGATCTTTACTGTTTCAGGTGAAATCAATACATTTAGTACACATTCTCCTATGGGGCTCCACCATGGCTTTCAAACATAATGAACAAGTAGGTTCCTCTGTGTCAGACATGTTTAAACAGACTAGCAATGAGACTAGCAAGCTTGGAAAATACTTTAAAACAAGTTTACAAGCAATATAAAAAACGTTACTGCGCCTTTAAGAAACACAAATTTTCCCAAATTTTGAAATAACAGTGAAAAAATGCAGTTACACTAGCAAAATTTTTACAGTGTATGTAATAAGTTAGCATAGCATTGCACCCACTTGCAAATGGATGATTAACCCCTTAATACCAAAAACGGAATAACAAATGACAAAAACGTTTTTTAAACAGTCACAACAACTGCCACAGCTCTACTGTGGCTTTTTACCTCCCTCAATACGACTTTTGAAGTCTTTTGAGCCCTTCAGAGAAGTCCTGGATCATGCAGGAAGAAGCTGGATGTCTGTGTCTGTAATTTTTGCTGTGCAAAAAAACGCTAAAATAGGCCCTTCCCACTCATATTACAACAGTGGGAAGCCTCAGGGAACTGTTTCTAGGCAAAATTCAAGCCAGCCATGTGGAAAAAACTAGGCCCCAATAAGTTTTATCACCAAACATATGTAAAAAACGATTAAACATGCCAGCAAACGTTTTAAAATACACTTTTATAAGAGTATGTATCTCTATTAATAAGCCTGATACCAGTCGCTATCACTGCATTTAAGGCTTTACTTACATTACTTCGTTATCAGCAGCATTTCCTAGCAATTTCCATCCCTAGAAAAATATTTTAACTGCACATACCTTATTACAGGAAAACCTGCACGCTATTCCCCCTCTGAAGTTACCTCACTCCTCAGAATATGTGAGAACAGCAAAGGATCTTAGTTACTTCTGCTAAGATCATAGAAAACGCAGGCAGATTCTTCTTCTAAATACTGCCTGAAATAAACAGTACACTCCGGTACCATTTAAAAATAACAAACTTTTGATTGAAGAAATAAACTAAGTATAAAACACCACAGTCCTCTTACGACCTCTATCTTAGTTGAGAGTTGCAAGAGAATGACTGGATATGGCAGTGAGGGGAGGAGCTATATAGCAGCTCTGCTGTGGGTGATCCTCTTGCAACTTCCTGTTGGGAAGGAGAATATCCCACAAGTAATGGATGATCCGTGGACTGGATACACTTAACAAGAGAAATGTAGATTTGTATTGTATGTCACAATGTATGTACAATGATAAAGAATCACACATGCTTGCCTTTTTTACAGCAGAGCAAAAAGAGGAGGCGGCATTGTAATTTATGTTGACAATTCCATAAAGTACACCCCCTTACAACAATTTAGCTCTCTTACCACCTTTGATTTCCTTTTTGGCACAATTCAGATCTCGTGCAGTAAATCAATCATTGTTGCATGAATCTACCGCCCACCTAGCTCCCCTGTGCATTCCCTTTCTGACATAGCCCATCTCCTTAGTGAAACCATAGCTCAAAACCCAAAAAGTGAAATTTTGGTCTTTGGAGATTTTAATATTGATTGGCTGAATCCTAAAAACAATAGTTCTTGCTCACCATTTAAGACTTTGCAGCTAACGCAATTAATCTCCTTCCCAACTCGCATAAACATTAAAAGCCATAACCACACCCTGCTCAATTGGATTCTCTCCACTTCTCCTGACCGAATCCAGGAGGCAGGTGTTCTCCCTAACAGTTTCAGTGACCACTGCTTAGTGTACTATGTGTGCAAAATAAAGGCTACTAAATCCTCTCCCAAGGTTAAAATCACCAGGTCCTTCAAAAAATGTAATCTTCAATAATTTCGAAATGAAATCAAGAACCTCCCCTGGCACAGATTAAACCTAATTCCAGATTTAGACTCTGCAGTTGAATTCTTTCAGTCCGAACTCCAACAAGTTTGGAATTTGCATCCCCTGCTGCGTAAGGTGAGAGTAAAAGGAGTGCATATGAATTGGATCATAGTTTACATTATTCAAATGTACCAGTTTCGGGATTCATTGTGGTCAAAGTTCAAGCATACTGGCTCTATGAACGATCACTGTGTATATAGAAAATGGCAAAATATATGCACTAAACAAACAAAATTGGCCAAGGCCCAATATTTCTATGAAAATCTGAACAATAACATATCAAACCCTAGAGAGTTTTGGAAAGTCATAAATAACTTACACACTCCCCCAATCCACTCCCAACCCTCCACTGTCAAAAGTGGACAACCAAACCCTGCAACTTCCCTTAGAAGTAGCAAATGCCTTTAACAATTATTTTGTCGGATGCTCCACCACCCTGATTGACAAACTAATAAATGACACACATCCTGAAACTACAAATGTGGATCAGGCCCCACTAAATCTGTAAAGACCCAATATAGAGAAGTTAAATTTTGGACCTGTACCCATCAATGTCATTAAGAAACACCTTAATAATGTAAAAATGAAAAACCAGTCTGGACCTGATCAAATCCCAGCAGTGCTATTGAAGCTCAGTGCGCCGGCGATTGCTAAACCTGTCACAACCCTAATTAACGAATCCTTGGAGTATGGATACATACCCAAACTTTGGAAGACTGCAAGAGTAGTGCCTATCCATAAAAGTGGTGAGTTAACCTTGGTTACTTACTATCGCCCAATATCATTGCTCCCAGTATTGTCAAAAATCCTAGAAAAATGCGTGCATATGCAACTATGTGAGTATTACCAACAATCTAACTATCTGACCCCTGTTCAATCAGGTTTTTGGCCGAATCGCTCCACTACAACTGCCCTCCTAAAAGTTTGCAATGACATCCAAACTGGCATGGAATAAGGAGACCTAACTGGAGCAATTTTCCTTGATTTTGCAAAGGCCTTTGACACAGTAGACCACGACATACTACTGCTCAAACAAAAAAACTAAGGTATTGGTGATCGTCCGCTCACCTGGTTTCGATCATATGTATCAGATCGATCACAGTATGTCTCCATTTCTGACAGCGACTCCCTCCCTCTCCCAATCACGTGTGGTGTTCAACAAGGTTCCATTCTCGGCCCCCTACTATTCACATTATTTATAAATGATCTGCCAAATATCTGCAAATCCTTAACTGTACACATGTATGCAGACGGCACAGTAATCTATGCAAACAAATCCGATCTGCCGCAGCTTGAGGCAGTGCTCCAAGACCAGTTCACAGATTTAGAAAAGTGGATCTCAAAAAACAAACTCTTTCTAAACACTGACAAAACTGTCACAATGATCTTTGGAACGGTACCTAAATTACACAAACTACAAAATTCCCATCTACGCATCAAAACAAATTCAAATTGCACACTGGCCGCAGTCTACTCAAAGTTTCAAATACTTGGGTATGTTGTTAGACCCCAGTCTATCTTTTGGCCTCCACATAGAAAAACTTGCATCTAAACTTTATCCAAAACTAGGTGCCCTGTACAGAAACAAATCCTGCCTCAGCCCTACAGTAAAGGAAAAGATTGTACAGCAAATGCTGATGCCAATCATGGATTATGGGGATGTAGTATATGCACCTGCACCACAAACTCACCTAAATAAACTTAATACATTGTATAACTCATTCTGCCGCTTTGTGCTACAATTTAACTACAGGACCCACCATTGTGACATGCTAAAAGAACTAAACTGGCTTTCGCTGGAATCCAGATGCACCCTCCATCTTTCCAGCCTTGTGTTTAAGAGCTTTTCTAGGAAGCTCCCCCCCTACCTGAGCAGAATGCTCTCTCCAGCTGTCCCCACCTCCCATAACCTCCGATCCAGTACCAGCACATTATTTAGTCTGCCTCCATACAAAAAGAAAGCAGGTCGATCCTACTTTTCCTACAGAGCATCACAATTATGGAACAACCTCCCACGCACTTTAAAACCTTCCCAAAGCCTAAAATCCTTTAAGAGATCCCTCTTTGCATATCTCAAAACAGAATGCACCTGTCATGGTTGATGATATATTTCCTACCTGTTCTATGTTAAATTTTGCATATATTTATGTATTAATATTGTTTTTGTATTTTATTGTACCCTATTGTATCAATGTAATGTTTTGTGGACCGAGGACATACTTGAAAACGAGAAAAATCTCAATATTTCCTTCCTAGTAAAATATTTTATAAATAAATGTCACAGCATTCATTTCAGTAATTTGCATGGGAACGATCAAAATCAATATTCCGTATGATTATAAAAAATAATACACATTATCATTATAAAATGTGGCAGAATAAGCACTTTGGGCATGTTACCTGATAAATTTCTTTCTCCTACGGTGTATCCGGTCCACGGCTTCATCCTTATTTGTGGGATATTCTCAATCCCTACAGGAAGTGGCAAAGAGAGCACACAGCAGAGCTGTCCATATAGCTCCCCTCAGGCTCCGCCCCCCCAGTCATTCGACCGACGGTTAGGAGAAAAAGGAGAACCATAGGGTGCAGTGGTGACTGTAGTTTACAAAAATAAAATTTAAACCTGACCAAATGCCAGGGTGGGCTGTGGACCGGATACACCGTAGGAGAAAGAAATTTATCAGGTAAACATAAATTCTGTTTTCTCCTACATTGGTGTATCCGGTCCACGGCTTCATCCTTACTTGTGGGAACCAATACCAAAGCTTTAGGACACGGATGAAGGGAGGGAACAAGTCAGGTAACCTAAACGGAAGGCACCACTGCTTGTAAAACCTTTCTCCCAAAAATAGCCTCCGAAGAAGCAAAAGTATCGAATTTGTAAAATTTGGCAAATGTATGCAGTGAAGACCAAGTCGCTGCCTTACAGATTTGTTCAACAGAAGCCTCATTCTTGAAAGCCCATGTGGAAGTCACAGCTCTAGTAGAGTGAGCTGTAATTCGTTCAGGAGGCTGCCTTCCACCAGTCTCATAAGCCAACCGGATGATGCTTTTCAGCCAGAAAGACAGAGAGGTCGCAGTCGCCTTTTGACCTCTCCTCTTGCCAGAATAGACGACAAACAAGGACGATGTTTGTCTGAAGTCTTTAGTTGCTTTTAAATAAAACTTCAAAGCACGAACCACATCAAGATTGTGTAACAGACGTTCCTTGTTAGAAACTGGATTAGGACACAGAGAAGGAACAACTATTTCCTGGTTAATATTCTTATTGGAATGACCTTATCTGTATGAAACACCAGATAGGGTGAATTACACTGCAAAGCAGACAATTCAGAAACTCTTCTAGCAGAAGAAATAGCAACCAAAAACAAAACTTTCCAATATAGTAACTTAATATCTATGGAATGTAGAGGTTCAAACGGAACCCCTTGAAGAACTGAAAGAACTAAATTTAGACTCCATGGAGGAGCCACAGGTCTGTAGACAGGCTTGATTCTGACTAAAGCCTGTACGAACGCCTGAACATCTGGCACGGCTGCCAGACGCTTGTGCAACAAAACAGACAGAGCAGATATCTGTCCCTTTAGGGAACTAGCTGACAGACCTTTCTCCAATCCTTCTTGGAGAAAAGATAGTATCCTTGGAATCCTAATCTTACTCCATGAGTAACCCTTGGATTCGCACCAGCAAAGATATTTCCGCCATACCTTATGGTAAATTTTCCTGGTGACAGGCTTTCTAGCCTGAATCAGAGTATCTATAACTGATTCCGAAAATCTACGCTTAGCTAGAATCAAGCGTTCAATCTCCAAGCAGTCAGTTGCAGAGAAACTAGGTTTGGATGTTCGAATGGACCTTGGATTAGAAGGTCCTGCCTCAAAGGTAGCTTCCATGGTGGAACCAATGACATATTCACCAGGTCTGCATACCAAGTCCTGCGTGGCCACGCAGGAGCTATTAGAATTACCGAAGCCTTCTCCTGTTTGATCCTGGCTACTAGCCGGGGGAGAAGAGGAAACGGTGGAAAGACATAAGCTAGATTGAACGACCAAGGCGCCACTAAGGCATCTACCAATGTCGCCTTGGGATCCCTGGACCTGGACCCGTAACGTGGAACTTTGGAGTTCTGACGTGACGCCATCAGATCCAGATCTGGAAGGCCCCATAGTTGAGTTAACTGGGCAAAAACCTCCGGGTGAAGTTCCCACTCCCCCGGATGGAAAGTCTGACGACTCAGATAATCCGCTTCCCAGTTGTCCACTCCTGGGATGTGAATTGCAGATAGATGGCAGGAGTGATCCTCTGCCCATTTGATGATCTTGGATACCTCCCTCATCGCCAGGGAACTCTTTGTTCCTCCCTGATGATTGATGTACGCTACAGTCGTCATGTTGTCCAACTGAAATCTGATGAATTTGGCCTCCGCTAGTTGAGGCCATGCCTGGAGCGCATTGAATATCGCTCTCAATTCCAAAATGTTTATCGGGAGAAGAGATTCTTCCCGAGACCAAAGACCCTGAGCTTTCAGGGACTCCCAGACTGCACCCCAGCCTAAGAGGCTGGCGTCGGTCGTGACAATGATCCACTATGGTCTGCGGAAACTCATTCCCTGAGACAGGTGATCCTGAGACAACCACCAGAGGAGTGAGTCTCTGGTTTTCTGGTCCATTTGTATCTGGGGAGACAAATCTGCATAATCCCCATTCCACTGTTTGAGCATGCACAGTTGCAGTGGTCTTAAATGAATTTGAGCAAAGGGAACCACGTCCATTGCCGCAACCATTAGTCCTATTACCTCCATGCACTGAGCTATGGAGGGTTGAGGAATGGATTGAAGAACTCGACAAGTGTTTAAAAGTTTTAACTTCCTGACCTCCGTCAGAAAGATCTTCATTTCTACCGAGTCTATTATTGTTCCCAGGAAGGGAACCCTTGTGAACGGGGACAAAGAACTCTTTTCTATGTTCACCTTCCACCCGTGAGACCTTAGAAAGGCTAGAACAATGTCCGTATGAGCCTTTGCTTTGTGAAAGGACGACGCTTGTATTAAAATGTCGTCTAGGTAAGGTGCTACTGCAATGCCCCTTGGCCTTAGCACCGCTAGAAGGGACCCTAGCACCTTTGTGAAAATTCTGGGGGCAGTGGCCAATCCGAAGGGAAGAGCCACGAACTGGTAATGCTTGTCCAGAAAGGCGAACCTTAGGAACTGATGGTGATCTTTGTGGATAGGAATATGCAGGTACGCATCCTTTAAGTCCACGGTAGTCATATATTGACCCTCCTGGATCATTGGTAAAATTGTCCGAATGGTTTCCATTTTGAAGGAATTTGTTTAGGATTTTTAAATCCAGAATTGGCCTGAAAGTTCCTTCCTTTTTGGGAACTACAAACAGGTTTGAGTAAAAACCCAGTCCTTGTTCTGCTGTTGGAACTGGGTGTATCACTCCCATTTTTAAAAGGTCTTCTACGCAATGTAAGAATGCCTGTCTCTTTATCTGGTCTAAAGATAAGCGAGACATGTGGAACCTTCCCTTTGGAGGAAAGTCCTTGAATTCTAGAAGATACCCCTGAGAGACAATTTCTAGTGCCCAGGGGTCCGGAACATCTCTTGCCCAAGCCTGAGCAAAGAGAGAAAGTCTGCCCCCTACTAGATCCGGTCCCGGATCGGGGGCTACCCCTTCATGCTGTCTTGGTAGCAGCAGCAGGCTTCTTGGCCTGTTTACCCTTGTTCCAGCCTTGCAATGGTTTCCATGCTGGTTTGGGCTGGGATGCGTTACCCTCTTGCCTAGTGGCTGTAGAGGTAGAAGCCGGTCCGTTCCTGAAATTGCGAAAGGAACGAAAATTAGACTTATTTTTAGCTTTGAAAGGTCTATCCTGTGGAAGGGCATGGCCCTTTCCCCCAGTGATATCTGAAATAATTTCTTTCAACTCTGGCCCGAATAGCCGCTGCAGTGGTTACAGGAATAATGCAAGAAATTGGTTGAAGAAGAAAACCTTGTTGAACAAAAAATTTCTTAAGTAAACCATCTAATTTTTTATCCATAGGATCTTTGAAAGTGCAACTGTCTTCTATTGGTATAGTCGTGCGCTTAGCTAGCGTTGAAACTGCCCCCTCTACCTTAGGGACCGTCTGCCACACGTCCCTTCCGGGGTCAACAATTGGGAACATTTTCTTAAATATAGGAGGGGGAACAAAAGGTACACCTGGCTTCTCCCACTCCTTATTCACGATATCCGCCACCCTCTTAGGTATCGGAAACGCATCAGTGTGTATTGGGACCTCTAAGAATTTGTCCATTTTACACAATTTTTCTGGGACCACCAAGGGGTCACAATCATCAAGTGTAGCTAGGACCTCCTTAAGTAGGGCGCGGAGGTGTTCTAGCTTAAATTTAAATGCTATGGTATCAGGCTCTGCCTGCTGAGAAACTTTTCCTGTGTCAGAAATTTCTCCCTCAGACAGGCCCTCCCTCACCGACAAGTCAGATTGATGTGAGGGCACTACAGATAAATTATCCTCTGCGTCTGCTTGCTCATTTTCTGTATTTAAAACTGAGCAATCACGCTTCCTTGGAAAAGCTGGCAGTTTGGATAAAAATGCTGCAAGAGAATTATCCATTACTGCTGCTAACTGCTGCATAGTAATAGCAATTGGAGCGCTAGATGTACTGGGCATCGCTTGCGCGGGCATAGCTGGTGTTGACACAGAAGGGGGGGATAGCGGCTATCCTCACTACCTTCAGCTAAAGAATCATCTCGGGCTACATCTTTAAGCGTGATTGTACGGTCCTTAAGCTGTTTGGACGCTATGGCACACTTCACACATAAATTTAATGGGGGAACCACCTTGGCCTTTAAACATACAGAACATAGACTATCTGAAGGGTCAGACATGTTTGACAGACTTAGACAGAACTTCAATGCAATAAAAATTATTTTTGACAAAAACGTTACTGTCTCTTTAAATAATAAAAGTGCACACTTTATTACTGAAACATCAAAAAACCATCAAATAAACATCCGATTTTCATGAAATTTTCACCACAGTGTCTTAATGCTTTGAAAAGATTGCACACAAATTTTCAGACCAATTAACCCCTAAATGCCCAAACCGGAGCTAATAACAGCAGTTAACAGGTTAAAAACACTACAGTACAATGCCACAGCCTCTACTGTGGCTTTTACCTTCCTTAGGGATTATTTAAGTAGGAAATAAGCCTCTCTGAAGTCCTTTCTGATGTCTCTGGACTCCCCACATTAAGCTGCATGAACTGCCTAGTGAAAACAACTGCGCAATTGAGGCGCGAAAATGAGGCCTCCTCCCTCTTCATTCCAGAGTGGAGGGGCCTTTTAAACTAGATTAGGTGTCCAAATAAGTGCCAGGCGCAATATTAAACCCCATAAGTGTTTCAAAGTCTGAAAAAACACCTTATTTATACTGAAAACATGCAATCGATTTAGCCCACAATAGTGTCAACCAGCATAGAGCCCTTAATATAAGCCATCATTTTGTACAGAGTCTAAGAAAATGGCTTACCTATCCCTGAGGGGATTTCTGACAGTCTTCTAGCATTACTTGGTCTTGTTAGAAAAATGACTGATCATACCTGAAGCAGTTAAGCCTGCAAACTGTTCCCCCCAACTGAAGTTCTCTGGTGTTCAACAGTCCTGCGTGGGAACAGCAATGGATTTTAGTTACTGGTGCTAAAATCATATTCCTCTCAGCAGAAATCTTCATCACTTTCTGCTGCAGAGTAAATAGTACAAGTCGGCACTATTTTAAAATAACAAACTCTTGATAGAAGAAATAAAAAACTACAACTAACACCACATACTCTTTACCACCCCCGTGAAGATGCTACTAGTTAGAGCGGCAAAGAGAATGACTGGGGGGGCGGAGCCTGAGGGGAGCTATATGGACAGCTCTGCTGTGTGCTCTCTTTGCCACTTCCTGTAGGGATTGAGAATATCCCACAAGTAAGGATGAAGCCGTGGACCGGATACACCAATGTAGGAGAAACATACTCTGAAAGAAAACCACATGCTAACAGTGAGTTTTTGCTGCTACCATGAAAATTGTAATTAAAATATAAAAATCAATCTTCCTCTGTATAGTGTTATATGATGTGAATAAAAATAATCACTTCAGGCATGTTAATGCATGTTGTATGTTACATAATAAATGTTAAAATGTTTACATAAGATGTTGATGAGCTGGGATTGGCAAAAAAGCAGCTAGTTCCCAGGCAAACTACTGAACTACTGAACTGAATGCTGTGACATCACAAGTCCTTTAGCAAAATGGGAACTAGAATTTACTGTTAACAGTGTTTTTGACTAGGGTTGCCACCTTTTGCCCAGAAAATTCCTGAACACTGTTTAAGTGGGCGTGGAGAGGGTGTGTTTAAGGGCGAGGCTTGGGGCGTAGCTTCTCACGGCCTCAAATTCATTATGAAATCAGTTTATACAGGGAGTGCAGAATTATTAGGCAAATGAGTATTTTGACCACATCATCCTCTTTATGCATGTTGTCTTACTCCAAGCTGTATAGGCTTGAAAGCCTACTACCAATTAAGCATATTAGGTGATGTGCATCTCTGTAATGAGAAGGGGTGTGGTCTAATGACATCAACACCCTATATCAGGTGTGCATAATTATTAGGCAACTTCCTTTCCTTTGGCAAAATGGGTCAAAAGAAGGAATTGACAGGCTCAGAAAAGTCAAAAATAGTGAGATATCTTGCAGAGGGATGCAGCACTCTTAAAATTGCAAAGCTTCTGAAGCGTGATCATCGAACAATCAAGCGTTTCATTCAAAATAGTCAACAGGGTCGCAAGAAGCGTGTGGAAAAACCAAGGCGCAAAATAACTGCCCATGAACTGAGAAAAGTCAAGCGTGCAGCTGCCAAGATGCCACTTGCCACCAGTTTGGCCATATTTCAGAGCTGCAACATCACTGGAGTGCCCAAAAGCACAAGGTGTGCAATACTCAGAGACATGGCCAAGGTAAGAAAGGCTGAAAGAAGACCACCACTGAACAAGACACACAAGCTGAAACGTCAAGACTGGGCCAAGAAATATCTCAAGACTGATTTTTCTAAGGTTTTATGGACTGATGAAATGAGATTGAGTCTTGATGGGCCAGATGGATGGGCCCGTGGCTGGATTGGTAAAGGGCAGAGAGCTCCAGTCCGACTCAGACGCCAGCAAGGTGGAGGTGGAGTACAGGTTTGGGCTGGTATCATCAAAGATGAGCTTGTGGGGCCTTTTCGGGTTGAGGATGGAGTCAAGCTCAACTCCCAGTCCTACTGCCAGTTTCTGGAAGACACCTTCTTCAAGCAGTGGTACAGGAAGAAGTCTGCATCCTTCAAGAAAAACATGATTTTCATGCAGGACAATGCTCCATCACACGCGTCCAAGTACTCCACAGCGTGGCTGGCTAGAAAGGGTATAAAAGAAGAAAATCTAATGACATGGCCTCCTTGTTCACCTGATCTGAACCCCATTGAGAACCTGTGGTCCATCATCAAATGTGAAATTTACAAGGAGGGAAAACAGTACACCTCTCTGAACAGTGTCTGGGAGGCTGTGGTTGCTGCTGCACGCAATGTTGATGGTGAACAGATCAAAACACTGACAGAATCCATGGATGGCAGGCTTTTGAGTGTCCTTGCAAAGAAAGGTGGCTATATTGGTCAATGATTTGTTTTTGTTTTGTTTTTGAATGTCAGAAATGTATATTTGTGAATGTTGAGATGTTATATTGGTTTCACTGGTAAAAATAAATAATTGAAATGGGTATATATTTGTTTTTTTTTAAGTTGCCTAATAATTATGCACAGTAATAGTCACCTGCACACACAGATATCCCCCTAAAATAGCTATAACTAAAAACAAACTAAAAACTACTTCCAAAACTATTCAGCTTTGATATTAATGAGTTTTTTGGGTTCATTGAGAACATGGTTGTTGTTCAATAATAAAATTAATCCTCAAAAATACAACTTGCCTAATAATTCTGCACTCCCTGTATATATATATATATATATATATATATATATATATATATATATATATAGATAGATAGATAGATAGATAGATAGATAGATAGATAGATAGATAGATAGATAGATAGATAGATATCCAAAATTCCAGATCTTGCCCACAAGTGGAAAACTGCCTGGGTGCAACTTTAAACAACAAATACTAGCCAAAAAGAAGTGCACTCTCAGGTCTTTCACAGCAAAGGTTACTTTATTAATGTAACGTTTTCGGAGGGATGCTGATGAAGGAAGCAAGCCCTCCGAAAACGTTACATTAATAAAGTAACCTTTGCTGTGAAAGACCTGAGAGTGCACTTCTTTTTGGCTAGTATATATATATATATATAGACATGTCAAATTTCAGATGTGCTGAATGTACACAGACTCTTCCTCTAAACAATTGTAAGTTTATTGTCCTAAACAAGCTCAACACCCGGACTGCCTGTATGATTCCAATTTCCCCCATTACCCCGCTGTTTGGGCTTACAAACTCTGCCTCCTACGGTCCTACCTGGCACCGCACCAACACCTGCCTCTCTCTGCCGCTCTCAGCTGCAGCCTGCAGGATGTGACGACTCCCCTTCTCGACCGGCCTCTTCCCCCCTCCCACTGTCCCACACCATCCTCCGTCTCTCCACCAGACAGTTCGACTCCACCTACCCGTTTTTTTTTTGTAACCCCAGGCTAAGCGCTCCTCTGGCCTGCTAATTTTTTGGAAAGTCTGTGCTCAATGCTCCTTGCTGCGCCAGGGGAGCGCTTAGCCCGGGGCATTTGAGGGTAGTTCCGGGACACAGAGCCTCAGACCAGGACTGTCCCGGTGAAACCGGGGCGGGTGGCAACCCTAGTTTTGACACATGCTAGAAGTGTTATTCGAAAAAAAAAAATAATAAAAAAAAATTGTATTTGTAATTAATAGTATTCTAAAAAAATAATTGTATTTCCAAAAAAAAAAAATTGTATTTGAAAGTTTAGAATTATATTCATATCACAATTTATGTACAATGATAAAGAATCACACGCTTGCCTTTTTGACAGCAATCTTATTCCATATCTATCACCCTTTCTGTTCCAGTTGTATAAAACGTTCCCTTAGGGCCTATGCACATAAATGGAACACCATTAAGTGTTTTCTATTTAAATAACAGTGTAATCAGTTTTTATTTCATATAAAATATATATTTATAGTTGTTTGCTGTTGTCCTAAATAAGTCAAAGTTTTGCAGAGCAATTTCCCTCTGCACCAATAGAAAAGGTCAGGTCTCTGCAATGCTTCTACTAATGCTTATTGGCTAACAATACACTGATACCTTTCAGCCACCAATAATTAGTAGAAAGTAATTATTAGCCAATGAACAACAGTAGGAAGTACACAACTCAAACTGTTATATTAGTTTCACTTTAAACTGTTTACTTCAAATTGCTCTTTCATATTATTTTTTATTCTAGCCATCCTCTTCTTTTTCTTTTGTAAATTGTTCAAGTGCATAAAATAAATTAGGAAGATAATAGTATAATGACCTAAATCTGTTTTTTTGCTTCTTGGTTGGTCATTCTTAAGTTTTACTAGAATGTAACTTTTGTTAAGTTAAATACCTCCATTTTGTTCCATGTTCTCTTTCACGGACTCCAACATTTCTTGCAAATTTTCTGTCACTTCCTCTGTTTCTTCCTCTTCCTCTTCCACTCCCTGATCTTGAGCTTGTACAAGGCTTTCCTGCAAGCAAAGGTAGAATGGTAGTGCTTAACTTAAACTCATAAATAAAAACAGAGACTGAGTAATAACATATGGCCAAATTTATTGAATCATTTGAGTAGTTTTACCAATTAAAGCTTTGGTTAATGTAATAAACCAGAATGTCATTAAAAGGAAGAAAATGTCATCAGAAATAAAAACAAGCTTTTCTCATATTGGATACTAAGAATAATATAACATTAATTAAATGATAATTGATTTAGTTTAAATTTAAAGGGACATGAAACCCCAATTTTTTATTTCATGATTCAAATAGAGAATACAATTTTAAACAATTTTCCAATTTACTTCTATTATTTAATTTGCTTCCTTTTCTTGGTATCCTTTGTTGAAATGCATATCTAGGTAAGCTCAGGCGGTGAGAGCTAGCTGCTGATTGGTGGCTGCACATATATGCCTCTTGTTATTGGATTTCCAATGTGTTCAGCTAACTCATAGTAGTGCATTGATGCTCCTTTAATAAAGGATACCAAGAGAATTAAGCAAAATTGTCAATAGAAGTAAATTGGAAAGTTTTCTTGTTTTTTTTAAAATGTATGCTCTAAATCATGAAAGCATTTTTTTTTTTTTTAATTGCTAACTATTACAAACAGTAACCGTGAATAATCTAAACTTACCAGCTTGGCAATGGCTTCTGTAATTACATCTTGTATTTTAATGTGATGAAGTTTATAATGTTTGCACAATATTTCCGAGACTGTTGTTTTTCCTACTGCAGGAGGACCAAGTATACAGATTCGCACAGGCTGGAACAAAACAAAGTACCATATTATTTATTATTATTATCGGTTATTTGTAGAGCGCCAACAGATTCCGCAGCGCTATAAACAAAGGGGGAGGACAACAAAACAGTTATAGGGATCAAATGGGTAGAGGGCCCTGCCAAGAGTTGCACTGTTGTAGTCAGCTCTTAAGAAGGAGATCTACAAACAGCTGGACTCTTAGGCTTACATGCTAAGGGGGTTCAGGGGATAGCGATGGAGGAGTGGAACTGGTATAAAGTAAGGTTAGCATAGGCTGTATGCATCCCTGGACAGTAGAGTCTTTTGGGAGCGCTTGAAGCTTTCAAAACTAGGGGAGAGTCTTGTGGGGTGAGGCAGAGAGTTCCACAAGATGGGAGCCAGTCTGGAGAAGTCCTGTAAACGGGAGTGCGATGAGGTAACCAGGGAGGAGGAGAGTAGGAGGTCATGAGCAGAGCGGGAGACAAGGACAGGAGGGAGAGTATCTGGAGACAAGAGATATAGGGGGGAGCAGTGCAGTTGAGGGCTTTGTATGTCAGAGTGAGAATTTTGTGTTTGATCCTAGAGGCAAGAGGAAGCCAGTGAAGAGAGGAGCAGCAGATGAAGAGCGACGTGTAACGAAGATGGGTCTGGCAGAGACATTCATTATGGATTGTAAAGGAGCTAGGCGGCAGGTGGGGAGACCAGAGAGGAAAGAGTTGCAGTAATCGAGGCGGGAAAGAATGAGAGAGTGGATTACAATCTTAGTTGTGTCTTGTGTAAGGAAGTGTCTAATTTTAGAGATATTTGTAAGGTGGAAGTGGCAGGCTTTAGCCAAGGACTGAATGTGAGGAGTGAAAGAAAGATCTGAGTCAAATGTGACCCCGAGACATCGGGCATGCGAGGTAGGGGTAATGATGGAGTTGGTGGGTTGAGAGGGTATAGTGTTAGATAACATTATTTTTCTATAGAAACGGACACTATATAATTTTTGGTATATTTGAAAAACTTTTTCAATTCACCCTATAAGATTCTCACATCGTATTGTACTACACAGAAACAAATTTTACAGAGTTAGAAAATTCTTTGCAATACACTTAAAATATACCTTTAGCTACTCGTAGCGCACCTATCACTCCTAATTACATACTCTATCGTAATGATGGAGTTGTCGACAGTTATAGAGAGATTGGGGGTTGAGATTTTTGAAGAAGGGGGGAAAATGAGGAGCTCAGTTTTGGAGAGATTTAGCTTGAGGTAGTGAGAGGACATCCAGGAAGAGATGTGAGAAAGACAGTTTGTGACACGGGTTAGCAAGGAAGGAGATGGTCTGGTGCAGAGAAGTAGATTTGGGTGTCATCGGCATACAAATGATATTGGAAACCGTAAGACTTTATTAGGGAACCTAGTGATGACGTGTAGATTGAGAAGAGAAGGGGACCGAGGACAGAGCCTTGCGGTACTCCGACAGAAAGTGGTGACGGGGCAGAGGAGGCCCCAGAGAAGGCTACACTAAAGGTACGGTTTGACAGGTAGGAAGAGAGCCACGAAAGGGCTGTGTCACAGATGCCGAAGGATTGGAGGGTTTGGAGCAAAAGAGGGTGGTCAACAGTGTCAAAGGCTGCGGACAGATCAAGTAGGATAAGCAGAGAGAAGTGGCCTTTTGATTTTGCTGTAAGTAGGTCGTTGGTAACCTTAACAATAGCTGTCTCTGTGGAGTGATGGGGACGAAATCCAGATTGCAGTGGGTCAAGAAGGGAGTTTAACGTAAGGAAATGGGATAGGCGTGCAGATACTAGTTTTTCGAGAAGCTTTGAGGCAAGAGGGAGGAGGGAAATAGGGCAGTAGTTGGATGGGGAGGTAGGATCAACGGAAGGATTTTTGAGGATAGGTGTGACCAGTGCATGTTTCAGCGATGAGGGAAATATACCGGTGCTGAGGGAGAGGTTGAAAATGTGTGTTAGTATAGGGGTAAGGGTAGCAGAGAGGGAGGGCAGTAGCTGTGAGGGGATAGGGTCAAGGGGACAGGTAGTGAGTTGAGAGCGCAGTATTATTTAGTGAAAAAAATATTATTAGGTAATTTATTTCTCTTGTAAGGTGTATCCAGTCCACGGATCATCCATTACTTGTGGGATATTCTCCTTCCCAACAGGAAGCTGCAAGAGGATCACCCACAGCAGAGCTGTCTATATAGCTCCTCCTCTAACTGCCACTACCAGTCATTCTCTTGCAGCTCTCGACAAGAAAGGAAGTAGCTAGAGAGATGTGGTGTTTTTATTTAGTTTATCTTCAATCAAAAGTTTGTTATTTTCAAATGGTACCGGAGTTGTACTATTTTAGCCTCAGGCAGAAAGTAGAAGAGTCTGCCTGTGGTCTTTGATGATCTTAGCAGGTTGTAACTAAGATCCATTGCTGTTCTCACACATAACTGAAGAGAGAGGTAACTTCAGCTGGGGGAATGGCGTGCAGGGTCTCCTGCTAAGAGGTATGTGCAGTTTAAATTTTTCTAGAGAAATGAATATGCTAGAAAATGCTGTTAATACCGGATTTATTTAAGGTAAGCCTGATTACAGTGATTTAATAACGACTAGTATCATGCTTGCTGTAAAAGGTAATATTCTTATTACTTTCTCACATTACTGAAAAGTAAAACGTTTGTTGGAAGTGTTTAAACGTTTTTTTATACATATTGGTGATAAAACTTTATTGGGGCCCAGTTTTTTCCACATGGCTGGCTAGATTTTGCCTAGGGGTAGTTTTGTTAGGCCCTCTCACTGCCTAAATGCGCATTAGATTTTGCAGCTTGAGACATCCAGTTTCCCTGAAGGAGTCCCCTGAACACTTAGGACCTCTCTAAAGGGTTTTTGTGCCTTTCAAAGTCGTTATATGGGCAGGTAGGGCCACAGCAGAGGCAGTTGGCAGTTTGTTGTGACTGTTGAAAAATGATTATATAATTTTTTTGATCCGGTTTTGAAACTAAGGGTTTAATCATCCATTTGCAAGTGGGTGCAATGCTCTGTTAGTCTATTATACACACTGTAAAAATTTAGTAAGATTTACTGCTTTTTATCACTGTTTTTCAATTTCTGACAAAATTTGTTTTTCTTAAAGGCACAGTACCGTTTTTATTTTTTGCTTGTTTACATTTATCAAAGTGTTTTCCAAGCTTGCTGGTCTCATTGCTAGTCTGTTTAAACATGTCTGACATAGAGGAAACTCCTTGTTCATTATGTTTAGAAGCCATTGTGGAACCCCCTCTTAGAATGTGTACCAAATGTACTGATTTTACTTTAAGTTATAAAGATTATATTCTGTAAATTTATCACCAGAGCAAACTGACAAGTTGGAAGTTATGCCGACTAACTCGCCTCACGTGTCAGAACCTTTGACTCCCGCTCAAGGGACTCCAGCTCAAGAAGCACCAAGTACATCTAGCGCGCCCATGGCGTTTACTTTACAAGACATGGCGGCAATTATGGATCATACCCTTACAGCGGTATTGTCCAATCTACCAGGGTTACAAGGAAAGTGAGACAGCTCTGGGGCTAGAAATAATACAGAGCACTCTGACGCTTTAGTAGCTATGTCTGATATCCCCTCACAATATGCAGAAGCTGAGGCAGGAGAGTTTCTTTCTGTGGGTGATTTTTCTGACTCAGGGAAGATCCTTCAACCTGATTCTGATATGTCAACATTTAAATTTAAGCTTGAACACCTCCGAGTGTTGCTCAGGGAGGTTTTAGCTACTCTGGATGACTGTGACACCATAATAGTGCCAGAGAAATTGTGTAGATTGGATAAATACTATGCAGTGCCTGTTTACACTGATGTTTTTCCAATACCTAAAAGGTTTTCAGAAATTATTACTAAGGAATGGGATAGACCAGGTGTACCGTTCTCCCCCCCCCTATTTTTTAGAAAATGTTTCCAATAGATGCCGCTACACAGGACTTATGGCAAACGGTCCCTAAGGTGGAGGGAGCACTCCAGCCTCTTGCATGCATTGCCCCGGTCACTGCTGATGCGGCCTTCTGGTTTGAGTCTCTGGAAGAGGCCTTACAGGTAGAAAATCCATTGGATGATATACTTGACAAGCTTAAAGCGCTTAAGCTAGCCAATTCATTTGTTTCTGACGCAGTTGTTCATTTAACTAAACTAACGGCTAAGAACTCAGGTTTTGCTATTCAGGTGCGTAGGGCGCTATGGCTTAAATCCTGGTCAGCTGACGTTACATCAAAGTCTAAGCTTCTCAATATTCCCTTCAAGGGGCAGACCCTATTCGGGCCTGGACTGAAGGGGATCATTTCTGATATTACTGGAGGAAAAGGTCATGCCCTTTCTCAGGATAGGTCTAACAAATTAAGGACCAAACAAACTAATTTTCGTGCCTTTCGAAACTTTAAGACGAGCGCGGCATCATCTTCCTCTAATACAAAACAAGAGGGAAATTTTGCCCAGTCCAAGCCAGTCTGGAGACCTAACCAGGCTTGGATCAAAGGTCAACAGGCCAAGAAGCCTGCTGCTGCCTCTAAGACAGCATGAAAGATTGGCCCCCGATCCGGTAACGGATCTAGTAGGGGGCAGACTTTCTGGCTTTGCCCAGGCTTGGGCAAGGGATGTCCAGGATCCCTGGGCGTTGGAAATTGTGTCCCAGGGATATCTTCTGGACTTCAAAGCTTCTTCCCCAAAAGGAAGATTTCACCTTTCACAATTATCTGCAGACCAGATAAAGAGAGAGGCATTCTTACATTGTGTTCAAGACCTCCTAGTTATGGGAGTGATCCACCCAGTTCCAAAGGAGGAACAGGGGCAAGGATTCTATTCAAATCTATTTGTGGTTCCCAAGAAAGAGGGAACCTTCAGACCAATCTTAGATCTCAAGATCCTAAACAAATTTCTCAGGGTCCCATCTTTCAAGATGGAGACTATTCGAACCATCCTACCTATGATCCAGGAGGGTCAATACATGACTACCGTGGACTTAAAGGATGCTTATCTTCACATTCTGATACACAAAGATCATCATCGGTTTCTCAGGTTTGCCTTCCTAGACCATCTTTACGAAGGTTCTGGGGTCACTTCTGGCGGTCCTAAGGCCGCGGGGCATAGCAGTAGCCCCTTACTTAGACGACATTCTGATACAGGCGTCGAATTTCCAAATTGCCAAGTCCCATACGGACATTGTTCTGGCATTCCTGAGGTCTCATGGGTGGAAAGTGAACGAAAAGAAGAGTTCTCTATCCCTTCTCACAAGAGTTTCCTTCCTGGGAACTCTAATAGATTCTGTAGAAATGAGGATTTACCTGACAGAGGCCAGGTTGTCAAAACTTCTAAATTCCTGCCGTGTTCTTTATTCTACTTATCGCCCTTCGGTGGCTCAGTGTATGGAAGTAATCGGCTTAATGGTAGCGGCAATGGACATAGTGCCGTTTGCCCGCCTACATCTCAGACCGCTGCAACTCTGCATGCTCAGTCAGTGGAATGGGGATTATACAGATTTGTCCCCTCTACTAAATCTGGATCAAGAGACCAGGGATTCTCTTCTCTGGTGGCTATCTCGAGTCCATCTGTCCAAATGTATGACCTTCCGCAGGCCAGATTGGACAATAGTAACAACAGATGCCAGCCTTCTGGGCTGGGGGGCAGTCTGGAACTCTCTGAAGGCTCAGGGGTCTTGGACTCAGGAGGAGGCTCTCCTTCTGATAAACATTCTGGAACTAAGAGCGATATTCAATGCTCTTCAGGCTTGGCCTCAGCTAGCGGCAGTGAGGTTCATCAGATTTCAGTCGGACAACATCACGACTGTAGCTTACATCAACCATCAATCGGGAACAAGGAGTTCCCTAGCGATGTTGGAGGTTTCAAAGATAATTCGTTGGGCAGAGATTCACTCTTGCCACCTATCAGCTATCCATATCCCAGGTGTAGAGAACTGGGAGGTGGATTTTCTAAGTCGACAGACTCTTCATCCGGGGGAGTGGGAGCTCCATCCGGAGGTGTTTGCACAGTTGATTCAACGTTGGGGCAAACCAGAACTGGATCTCATGGCGTCTCGCCAGAACGCCAAGCTTCCTTGTTACGGATCCAGGTCCAGGGATCCCAAGACAGCGCTGATAGATGCTCTAGCAGCGCCTTGGTCCTTCAACCTGGCTTATGTGTTTCCACCATTTCCTCTGCTCCCTCGTTTGATTGCCAAGATCAAGCAGGAGAGAGCTTCGGTGATTTTGATAGCACCTGCGTGGCCACGCAGGACTTGGTATGCAGATCTGGTGGACATGTCATCCTTTCCACCATGGACTCTGCCTCTGAGACAGGACCTTCTACTTCAGGGTCCTTTCAACCATCTAAATCTAATTTATCTGCGGCTGACTGCTTGGAGATTGAACGCTTGATTTTATCAAAGCGTGATTTCTCCGAGTCGGTCATTGATACCTTAATACAGGCGCGAAAGCCTGTCACCAGGAAAATCTATCATAATATATAGATATGGTGTAAATATCTTCATTGGTGTGAATCCAAGGGTTACTCATGGAGTAAGGTCAGGATTCCTATGATATTATCTTTTCTCCAAGATGGATTGGAGAAGGGTTTGTCAGCAAGTTCCTTAAAGGGACAGATTTCTGCTCTGTCTATTCTTTTGCACAAACGTCTGGCTGAGGTTCCAGACGTGCAGGCGTTTTGTCAGGCTTTAGTCAGAATTAAGCCTGTGTATAAACCTGTGGCTCCGCCTTGGAGTTTAAATTTAGTTCTTAAGGTTCTTCAAGGTGTTCCGTTTGAACCTTTGCATTCCATAGATATTAAGATCTTATCTTGGAAAGTTTTGTTTTTAGTAGCTATCTCCTCGGCTCGAAGAGTTTCGGAGTTATCTGCTTTACAATGTGATTCTCCTTATCTCATTTTTCATTCCGATAAGGTAGTGTTACGTACCAAACCTGGTTTTTTACCTAAGGTGGTTTCTAATAAAAATATCAATCAGGAGATTGTTGTACCGTCACTGTGTCCTAATCCTTCTTCAAAGAAGGAACGTCTTTTACACAGTCTTGACGTGATTCGTGCTTTAAAGTTTTATTTACAAGCTACTAAAGATTTTCGTCAAACATCTGCATTGTTTGTTGTCTACTCTGGACAGAGGAGAAGCTAAAAGGCTTCGGCAACTTCTCTTTCTTTTTGGCTAAGGAGTATAATACGCTTAGCTTATGAGACTGCTGGCCAGCAGCCTCCTGAAAGGATTACAGCTCATTCTACTAGAGCGGTAGCTTCCACATGGGCTTTTAAGAATGAGGCTTCTGTTGAACAGATTTGTAAGGCGGCAACTTGGTCTTCGCTTCATACTTTTTCAAAATTCTATAAATGTCATACTTTTGCTTTTTCGGAGGCTATTTTTGGGAGAAAGGTTTTGCAGGCAGTGGTGCCTTCCGTTTAAGCACCTGCCTTGTCCCTCCCTTCATCCGTGTCCTATAGCTTTGGTATTGGTATCCCACAAGTAATGGATGATCCGTGGACTGGATACACCTTACAAGAGAAAACAAAATTTATGCTTACCTGATAAATTTATTTCTCTTGTGGTGTATCCAGTCCATGGCCCGCCCTGTCATTTTAAGGCAGGTGTGTTTTATTTTTAAACTACAGTCACCACTGCACCCTATGGTTTCTCCTTTCTCTTGCTTGTCTTCGGTCGAATGACTGGTAGTGGCAGTTAGAGGAGGAGCTATATAGACAGCTCTGCTGTGGGTGATCCTCTTGCAGCTTCCTGTTGGGAAGGAGAATATCCCACAAGTAATGGATGATCCGTGGACTGGATACACCACAAGAGAAATAAATTTATCAGGTAAGCATAAATTTTGTTTTTGCATTACCCATTACTTAAGCTATATCATTAAAGGAATATGAAAGTCAAAATGTCATGATTTCAGTAGATGGTGCAATTAACAACAGCAACAACAAAAAAATAATTTATTTCTTATGGCAAACTAGCTACTTGATAATAAAAGTAAAGTAGAACTTCAAACTCTGTGTGAAAGTTTAATATGGTGTCCTTTTAATGATACATGTGTCTCACTATACTCGTACAAGGAACATTAGATAAACGCTATGATTTTGTATATTTTTAAAAATTTTTACAATTAAGAAATCAAAAATGTTGATATAGCAAAGTTATTGTATTTAGGAATTTAAAAGACAGACACTGAAAATGTGTCATTAAATAATGTTAAAGTGATGGTAAACTCTCCCCTTTAATGTTAGTGATATTTTAGATGGAGTTTAATTCATCAGTTGTAATGAAGATGCGCTATAAATTACTTTTTAATGTAGATGTGAAATTCAAATACCCCACGCTCCGCCACCCACTTCAAAAGTCAATTTTTCTGTGAGCTAACGGTTTGAATTGTTGTCCAATCAGGGCTCTTCCCATATGGGACTTGTGTTGTAGCTAAACTTGTAATATCAGCACAATTTAAACGGAGCGCAAATGATCACGAAATCGTTTGCGTGCCACTTGTAATCTAGCCCTTTATTATTTTTATTATTAATAATAATAATAATCAGTGTTCTTTACAGAAAAGTTTGCCAGCCGGGTGGCATTATGAAGTAGCCGGGTGGGGGGGAGTGTAATAACAATGTATTTAAAGGGACAGTCTACACCCAGTATATTTTTTGTTAAACTACTGTTAAATGGCATTTTAACATTGTTAAGCGTGTCCCTCATGTCTCTGCTTCTATGAAGTGCAGGAAAATTTTAAATAATTATTGCTGGTTTGCAGTTAAAAATGGAGGTTAAGCTCCGCCCACCACTTGGTGTATAGTTGTATATGTCTAGTTGTGGCCATTCACAATCGACTCGTACATAAGTTTTAATGCATGCGCAATTGATACAGAGGAGTGTTGCTGCCTAACAATTCCCCAGAAACTGTAAGTACAAATTTTCGTTCCTTCTCTGCATAGCGCTATAGTCATAGCGGTAAATGCAGTGCCGCATCAGATGTGGATAGTGTGAGCAGAGGGAGGCTGCTCTGCTGCAGGTAGTAAAATGTTAGGAGGGGAAGGGGGATTTCCATGTGCGCAACTTTAATTTCACTGGCATACCCTGTCACATCTTGCAAGAACGCTCCTGTGCTCTCTGCCTCTCAACTCCAGCAGCTACACGGAACGACTTTTGTGAAGGGAACTGCAATCATATCAGATCTTTTACTTGGAATTCCTGTGTCTGTTTCTTGTCAGAGCCAACACGCTGCTCCAGACCTGCCCTCTGTTTACTACAACCTCTGTTGTCTGTCTTAATAGCTCTTGTTGTGGACGCTTAAATAATAAATCACTAAAGCTACAGATAAGCTTCTGAATCGGTTTCTCTTTGCTATGCATGCACACGTTATTGGTGGGGGAGGAGATTGAACGGGAACTTTTAGACTTCAGGACAGCCTGGCTAGGAAAGGGAGGGGGAGGAGGGGGGGCATTAAAATGAAAGGACTGACAGTGTATTAGATGTCTGGAAACTCCTGATACACTTGATCCATAAGAGATGAATGTTGACTTCAGACATACCCATATTCTGTTAATACTGTGTGTTGTGTCTTGCATGTCAAACTGCACTGTTGCATGCCTTTCTATATTTACCTTATCAGTGGCAATATTATCTATCCCATTGATGCAACACTAAAGATTGCATTTAAAAAGTTTTTATGGCCATAGCTTGTGAAGCCTTGCAGTTTTCCCAGAGTAAAGCAAATGTTTATAAAAATGTTACATTATCCTATTTAATTGATCCTACTAATATTGAGCGCCTCTAATGTGTATATCTATGTGTATGTGTGCGTCTGTGTGTGTGTATCTATCTATCTATATATATCTATATCTATATCTATATATATATGTGTGTGTGTGTGCGTATGTATCTGTATATGTCTTTGTATGTATGTGTGTACGGTTATATATATATATATGTGTGTGTGTTTGTATCTGTGTATGTGTGTGTGTGAATATATATATGTGTGTGTGTGCGTGTGTGAATATATATATATATATATATATATATATATATATATATATATATATATATATATATATACATATATATATAAGCAAACAAACCTGCACAACGGAGCGCAACATGGATCCCAAATATCAATGTTGGTGAGTAATCCTTATGAGGCGCAGATGGAGAGAGGGTATGTAGATGAAGGATTCTTCAGTAAAAAATATAGAGGGCAGCCACTTTTCCCTGTGTGCCTGCAAACACACTCTAATAGAAAGTATTTCCAAAGGATGGGAAAAGAAGGCGCTCAAAGTCCATAAAAAGGTTTATTAAATTGTATTAAAATCATACAAAATTTAAAAGCGGTCAAGCACAGCAAAAAAATGCCAAAACAGGCACGTGAACAGGTGAGTCAGCAAACATTTTGCGCGCTTGCGCACTTGGTCACTGCTTGAATCCACACCTGTTCACGATGCAATTTATAGCCAGGTTTATTAAAGAGATACATCTTCCAATATTTAAAGTACCTGTAATGACCTATACTTTAGAGAACTGAAAGAAGCATGTCTGTATGTCTTATATATTCTTAAACTGACAACCATGTATAGTACACAGAACCACTTGTCATTCATCTATCTATTTAACATGAAAAGTCTGATTATAAAAAAAAATCATACCAGACAGAACATCTTAACTTCATGACAAAAGTATTATGACTGTGTGATACACCTATTATACTAAAACAAATCAAAGAGGTTTTCCTTGTGTATTAAACCTATGTAAAGAGATATCTTTGCTAGACCCATCTTGTGTACCACACATGAAGATTTATCTATGTACTTAACCCTTGAAGGTGAATCGCACATAACTTTAAGTATTTTCTATTCATATTTTATCCACTATATTCACATGGGACAATAGATATTGATCTATATATTTACCTTATATATATATATATGAAATTTACCCTGGATAAAAGGGAAATTCTTTGGATGTTTAACCTACAAACCACTCATCCATTAGGTTTAAATATGAGGAGAGATCTGGATCTATTTACTTAATTGTCTCGTATTTTTTATATTCAGGCCTTTGTAATCTTTATATGTAGAATTTAAATATTTAGATGTTAGAGCTTTAGTTCGTTTGCAGAAAATGAGATAAAGTGTATAATAAGATCATCTCATCAATGTATACTAACATTTTAAATTCAATCATCTAAATAAATTTCATATATATAAGGTAAATATATAGATCAATATCTATTGTCCCATGTGAATATAGTGGATAAAATAAGAATAGAAAATACTTAAAGTTATGTGCGATTCACCTTCAAGGGTTAAGTACATAGATCAATCTTCATGTGTGGTACACAAGATGGGTCTGGCAAAGATATCTCTTTACATAGGTTTAATACACAAGGAAAACCTCTTTGATTTGTTTTTGTATAATAGGTGTATCACACAGTCATAATACTTTTGTCATGTAAGTTAAGATGTTCTGTCTGGTATGATTTTTTTAATAATCAGACCTTTCATGTTAAATAGATAGATGAATGACAAGTGGTTCTGTGTTCTATACATGGTTGTCAGTTTAAGAATATATAAGACATACAGACATGCTTCTTTCAGTTCTCTAAAGTATAGGTCATTACAGGTACTTAAATATTGGAAGATGTATCTCTTTAATAAAACTGGCTATAAATTGCATCGTGAACAGGTGTGGAATCAAGCAGTGACCAAGTGCGCAAGCGCACGAAACGTTTGCTGACTCACCTGTTCACGTACCTGTTTTGGCATTTTTTGCTGTGCTTGACCGCTTTTAAATTTTGTATGATTTTAATACAATTTAATAAACCTTTTGACTTTTTATGGACTTGGAGCGCCTTGTTTTCCCATCCTTTGGAAATACAGGTGGCCCTCGTTTTACAACGGTTCAATTTACACCGTTTCAGAATAACAACCTTTTTTTCCAGTCATGTGACTGCTATTAAAAAGCATTAAGAAGCAGTGTATTATTAAAATAGCCAGTAGGTTGAGCTGTCCGCTTGTGTTGCAGCAAAGCCAAGCAAGCTGAAATTAATCAGTTTAACCAGACCTGAGCTATTGAACAGATTTCATGGGAACAAGATCTTCCTGTCTATAACTCAGTCCAGATTGGAATGCATAGAAAGAACTGTTTGCAAAAAAATGCAAGTGAAGTCTGTGTTGTGTGATTATTTTATTAGGTTTATAATGCTGTTTAGCAAATGCTTTTATTTATTTAACTTAGTTTAATTATATATTCTGTGTTGTGTGATTAATTTATTAGGTTTATAATGCTGTCTAGCATTTAAAGTCTTCATTTCAAAGCTTTTAAAATAATGTATTAGGTGTTACTTATGACAATTTTGAGAGGTGCCTGGAACCTATCTCCCTCACTTCCTATTGACTTACATTATAAACTGGGTTTCAATTTACAACGGTTTTGATTTACAACTATTCCTTCTGGAACCTAACCCTGGCGTAAACTGAGGGCTACCTGTACTATATATATATATCTGGAACAGAAGAGGGAAGGGTGCACAGCAAAAAATAGACCTCCTGGTGTAGTATGTCAAATGTACTTGGTGCTATTTAGCAGAAAAAAGCCAAATGGAAACTCACGTTTTTCCACCTGAACTCCTATAAGGTATGGATACAGCTCTGTGTGGTTTGTAACCACTGGAGAAGGCAATTCAATCCCCTTGTCCCTTGCAGCATACATTCCCCTTCTTAGACTCTGTTCTCACCTCCCCAGATGAACCACTTTGAAAGGTGAATCTATATTGAGGGGTCTGTAATAATGTATTATACCTGGTGACTGACACATCATATTGTGGCATACAATTTTAATATTTGGCCAATTTTTTGTCAAAGTATTCATGTTTTTTATTATTGCACAAATGGACTCATGAGAGACTTTTTAATTGAATAAAATCACTTGTTTTTTTAATCACATTGGTGTGCAGGTATATAGTGCATATCTCTTCCCACAAAAGTTATTACAGACCCCTCAATATAGATTCACCTTTTGAAGTGGTTCATCTTCTGCTGAGGAGGTGAGAACAGAGTCTAAGAAGGGGAACGTATGCTGCAAGGTACAAGGGGATTGAATTGCCTTCTCCAGTGGTTACGAACCACACAGAGCTGTATCCATACCTCATAGGAGTTGAGGTGGAAAAATGTGAGTTTCCATTTGGCTTTTTTGTGCTAAATAGCACCAAATACATTTGACATACTACACAAGGAGGTCTCTTTTTTGCTGTGCGCCCTTCCCTCTTCTGTTCCAGATTCCTGTTGGAAGTTTTCCTGTTTTCAGGGGGACTTCATTTCCATTTTTGGATCAGGCTGCAAGCAAAAGACTAACCTTTCTCCCTAGACAAAAACACTGGACAAGTGTATTTGGGATATCCGGGGAGACCTGTCATCTCCGGACACACTGGTACTCCTATCTTTGGGACATTCTATTTTTGTAGCGCTGTATTGTTTCTGTGTATATGTGTGTGTGTATATATATATATATATATATATATATATACATATACATATACATACAGACTAATTAATAAGCAAGATCAATTACAAAATAAATTTACAAATCTACAGTTTTCATTCATAAGGATAGTGTGTGGCCCAGAAACTAAGGTTTACAAATGACATGCAAAGGAATAAATTACCTGCACACGTAACTACCACGAGCACAGAGCACAATCAAATTGCTACTGCTGGCACACTATATACTAAATGAGGAGGAGGTGCATAGCTGTGTCTGGGTGCACAGATAGCAAATCAGGATAAACATTTTTTTTTTAAATAAAATAATAAGTAATGAGGAGTTAAAGTTCATTAGACTTTATTAACAATAACATAATTCAATAATTGAAAAAAATAAAAAAAAATGACCACAAGAATATAAAGATTATTTATATGATAAAAACTCACAGTAGAAAAAATCACAAGTAAAAAGCAAACAGAGCTGCTACTAGGCAGCCACAATAACTATCAATAGTTCTTAGAACTGATGCCGGTCCGCCTACAATAAATGTCCCCTGCATTTCCAGCTGAGGCAAAAAAACTGAACATACACAATTTCATATATCTAACTGAAAAATACTAAACGTGCACTGCTAAACTGTCAAACAAGACAAGGGCTAGCTGGACAAGAAGAAAGCAGTGGGTGGAGCTTGGTGGCCATTTTCAGTTGCTAACAAACGATGATTATTTAAAAGTTTCATGTACTACTTACAAGCTTATAAATGTTGAAACCATTGCAAGATACTTGTTTGGTATGTAACAATAAGTAGTAAAGAATAAATATTGGGTCTAGACTGTCCCTTTAATGATAATTTGTGGACATTTTAAAAATGCTATATAATCATATAATTATGTACAACTTTTATGACCATTAGGACCCAACTTGTATTTTTTACCCAGATTATGATATAAATGAGAAAGGATTTTTTCATTACCAGAAGTCCTCTGCATTTCTTGTATTCTTCGATCACAGAATCAATATTCTCAATCAGACCAGCCTGAGCGACCCAGTTAATATTAAAATTTTCTTTCAAGTATACAGCCTCCATTCTCAAATTTACAAGCAAGGTATCAACTTCTAATTGCTAAAAAAAAAAACATAAAAAGGT
The DNA here is from genome assembly GCF_027579735.1 of Bombina bombina. Classification (NCBI taxonomy): domain Eukaryota; kingdom Metazoa; phylum Chordata; class Amphibia; order Anura; family Bombinatoridae; genus Bombina; species Bombina bombina. The sequence goes on from NC_069499.1 coordinate 85,865,300, forward strand.
TAATTAATATGATAAAATAAAAACAAAGTCATTAATTTGCAGTAAAATGAAAGCAATAATATGATTAAAGGGACATGAAACCCAAAATCACTACTATAGTGAAAGGGTTCACAGCTACACTATAAAAATACTCTGAAATGTTTATATGTTCAGAGAGAAAATATATAGAGTATTTGCTTTTTTAGTTTGCATCTTGCTCAAATCTGAGATCTAATCTCTTACCATTTGATGAAAATTTATCATATTAGATCTTGTCAGCACGGTTTCCCCTCAACAATACCTTGTTAAATAAATAATTTAGAATTACAAGTATTAATTTACAAGCAAATAAACCGGGCTCCAGTTTAGATATAATGCTCAATGTTTAGAGCCTGAGTTTGATGCTTTGGCCCCAATTTATCAAGCTGCATACGCAGTTCTGGGGGCCCAACGCTGCAGGCTCACATCAGACCGCAACTTCCTACCCAGTATGCCAGCTATTAGCCGGTGGATTAAATCTCCACAGGTAAGTTCATCCCAGGGTGATTGACATCCCCCTACTCGCTGCCACCAGGCTAGCGTGAGCAGGGGCGGCATTGCACAATTGCTGCAATACGATGCCCGCATTCTGCGATCCCGGTCGGACAGGTCCGTGTGAGCGAACACTCTCCATCCAGCAGTAGATAAATGCAGGCCATAATCTGAATATGAAAAAACATAATTTCTCCAACATTGGTGTGTCCGGTCCACGGCGTCATCCTTACTTGTGGGATATTCTCTTCCCCAACAGGAAATGGCAAAGAGTCCCAGCAAAGCTGGTCACATGATCCCTCCTAGGCTCCGCCCACCCCAGTCATTCTCTTTGCCGTTACACAGGCAACATCTCCACGGAGATGGTTAAGAGTTTTTTGTAGTTTTATTCTTCTATCAAGTGTTTGTTATTTTAAAATAGTGCTGGTATGTACTATTTACTTTGAAACAGAAAAGGATGAAGATTTCTGTTTGTAAGAGGAAGATGATTTTTAGCAGACAGTAACTAAAATCGATTGCTGTTTCCACACAGGACTGTTGAGATGAAGTAACTTCAGTTGGGGGAAACAGTTAGCAGTCTTTTCTGCTTAAAGGTACAGTCTACACCAAAAATGTTCTTATTTAAAAAGATAGATAATCCCTTTATTACCCATTCCCCGTTTTTGCGTAACCAACACAGTTATATTAATATACTTTTTACCTCTGTGATTACCTTGTATCTAATCCTTTGCAGACAGCCTCCTTATCTAAGTGCCTTTGACAGACATGCAGTGTAGTCAATCAGTGAAGACTCCTAAATAACTTCACGGGAGTGAGCACAATGTTATCTATATGACACATGTGAACTAGCACAGTCTAACTGTGAAAAACTTTCAAAATGCTCTGAGCTAGGAGGCGGTTTTCAACTGTTTAGAAATCAGTTTGAGCCTAGCTAGGTTTAGCTTTTCAAAAATACCACCAAGGGAACAAAGCAAATTTGATGATAAAAGTAAATTGGAAAGTTGTTTAAAATTGCATGCCCTATCTGAATCATGAAAGTTTAATTTTGACTAGACTGTCCCTTTAAGGTATGACTAGCCATATTTCTAACAAGACCATGTAATGCTGGAAGGCTGTCATTTCCCCTCATGGGGACCGGTAAGCCATTTTCTTAGTTAAACATAAAAGAATAAAGGGCTTCAAAAAGGGCTTAAAAACTGGTAGACATTTTTCTGGGCTAAAACAATTGCTTTACTAGGCATATTATGCAGATTCTAACTAATTATTGGTATTATAATCTTGGGGAACGTTTAGAAAAACGGCAGGCACTGTGTTGGACACCTTTTTCAGATGGGGGCCTTTCTAGTTATAGACAGAGCCTCATTCTGGGACTGTATAGGGGTTAAATGTAAAAATGGCTCCGGTTCCGTTAATTTAAGGGTTAAAGCTCTGAAATTTGGTGTGCAATACTTTTAATGCTTTAAGACACTGTGGTGAAATTTTGGTGAATTTTGAACAATTCCTTCATACTTTTTCACATATTCAGTAATAAAGTGTTTTCAGTTTGAAATTTAAAGTGACAGTAACGGTTTTATTTTAAAACGTTTTTTTGTGCTTTGTTGACAAGTTTAAGCCTGTTTAACATGTCTGTACCATCAGATAAGCTATGTTCTATATGTATGAAAGCCAATGTGTCTCCCCATTTAAATTTATGTGATAATTGTGCCATAGTGTCCAAACAAAGTAAGGACAGTAATGCAACAGATAATGATATTGCCCAAGATGATTCCTCAAATGAGGGGAGTAAACATGATACTACATCATCCCCTACTGTGTCTACACCAGTTATGCCCACACAGGAGGCCCCTAGTACATCTAGTGCGCCAATACTTATTACCATGCAACAATTAACGGCTGTAATGGATAACTCCATAGCAAATCTTTTATCCAAAATGCCTACTTATCAGAGAAAGCGCGATTGCTCTGTTTTAAACACTGAAGAGCAAGAGGACGCTGATGATAACTGTTCTGACATACCCTCACACCAATCTCAAGGGGCCATGAGGGAGGTTTTGTCTGATGGAGAAATTTCAGATTCAGGAAAAATTTCTCATCAAGCTGAACCTGATGTTGTGACATTTAAATTTAAATTAGAACATCTCCGCGCACTGCTTAAGGAGGTGTTATCTACTCTGGATGATTGTGACAATTTGGTCATTCCAGAGAAATTATGTAAGATGGACAAGTTCCTAGAGGTTCCGGTGCCCCCCGACGCTTTTCCTATACCCAAGCGGGTGGCGGACATAGTAAATAAAGAGTGGGAAAGGCCCGGCATACCTTTTGTTCCCCCCCCCCTATATTTAAGAAATTATTTCCTATAGTCGACCCCAGAAAGGACTTATGGCAGACAGTCCCCAAGGTCGAGGGGGCGGTTTCTACTCTAAACAAACGCACTACTATTCCTATCGAAGATAGTTGTGCTTTCAAAGATCCTATGGATAAGAAATTAGAGGGTTTGCTTAAAAAGATTTTTGTACAGCAAGGTTACCTTCTACAACCAATTTCATGCATTGTTCCTGTCACTACGGCAGCGTGTTTCTGGTTCGAGGAACTAGAAAAATCGCTCAGTAAAGAATCTTCCTATGAGGAGGTTATGGACAGAGTTCAAGCACTTAAATTGGCTAACTCTTTTGTTTTAGATGCCGCTTTGCAATTAGCTAGATTAGCGGCGAAAAATTCAGGGTTTGCTGTCGTGGCGCGCAGAGTGCTTTGGCTAAAGTCTTGGTCAGCGGATGTGTCTTCCAAGACAAAATTGCTTAACATTCCTTTCAAAGGTAAAACATTATTTGGACCTGATTTGAAAGAGATTATTTCAGAAATCACTGGGGGAAAGGGCCACGCCCTCCCACAGGATAGGTCTTTTAAGGCTAATAATAAGCCTAATTTTCGTCCCTTTCGCAGAAACGGACCAGTCTCTAATTCTGTATCCTCTAAGCAAGAGGGTAATACTTCACAACCCAAACCAGCCTGGAAACCAATGCAAGGCTGGAACAAGGGTAAGCAGGCCAAGAAGCCTACCACTGCTACCAAAACAGCATGAAGGGATAGCCCCCGATCCGGGACCGGATCTAGTGGGGGGCAGACTTTCTCTCTTTGCTCAGGCTTGGGCAAGAGATGTTCAGGATCCTTGGGCGCTAGAAATAGTTTCTCAAGGTTATCTCCTGGAATTCAAGGAACTACCCCCAAGGGGAAGGTTCCACAGGTCTCAATTATCTTCAAACCAAATAAAGAGACAGGCATTCTTACATTGTGTAGAAGACCTGTTAAAGATGGGAGTGATACATCCAGTTCCAATAAGAGAACAAGGAATGGGATTTTATTCCAATCTGTTCATAGTTCCCAAAAAAGAGGGAACATTCAGACCAATTTTGGATCTAAAGATCCTAAACAAATTTCTCAGGGTACCATCGTTCAAAATGGAAACTATTCGAACGATCCTACCTACTATCCAGGAAAATCAATTTATGACTACCGTGGATTTAAAGGATGCGTACCTACATATTCCTATCCACAAGGAACATCATCAGTTCCTAAGGTTCACTTTTCTGGACAAGCATTACCAGTTTATGGCACTTCCATTTGGATTAGCCACTGCTCCAAGGATTTTCACAAAGGTACTAGGGTCCCTTCTAGCGGTTCTAAGACCAAGGGGCATTGCAGTAGTACCTTACTTGGACGACATCCTGATTCAAGCGTCGTCCCTGTCAAAAGCAAAGGCTCATACGGACATCGTCCTAGCCTTTCTCAGATCTCACGGATGGAAGGTGAACAAAGAAAAAAGTTCTCTGTCCCCGTCAACAAGAGTTCCCTTCTTGGGAACAATAATAGATTCCTTAGAAATGAGGATTTTTCTGACAGAGGTCAGAAAATCAAAACTTCTAAGCTCTTGTCAAGTACTTCATTCTGTTCCTCGTCCTTCCATAGCGCAGTGCATGGAAGTAATAGGATTGATGGTTGCAACAATGGACATAGTTCCTTTTGCACGAATTCATCTAAGACCATTACAACTGTGCATGCTCAGACAGTGGAATGGGGATTATACAGACTTGTCTCCGACGATTCAAGTAGATCAAAAGACCAGAGATTCACTCCGTTGGTGGCTGACCCTGGACAATCTGTCACAGGGAATGAGCTTCCGCAGACCAGAGTGGGTCATTGTCACGACCGACGCCAGCCTAGTGGGCTGGGGCGCGGTCTGGGAATCCCTGAAAGCTCAGGGTCTATGGTCTCGGGAAGAGTCTCTTCTCCCGATAAACATTCTGGAACTGAGAGCGATATTCAATGCTCTCAGAGCTTGGCCTCAACTAGCAAAGGCCAAATTCATAAGGTTTCAGTCAGACAACATGACGACCGTTGCATATATCAATCATCAGGGGGGAACAAGGACTTCCCTGGCGATGAAAGAAGTGACCAAGATAATTCAATGGGCGGAGGATCACTCCTGCCACTTGTCTGCGATCCACATCCCAGGAGTGGAAAATTGGGAAGCGGATTTTCTGAGTCGTCAGACATTCCATCCGGGGGAGTGGGAACTCCATCCGGAAATCTTTGCCCAAATAACTCAATTATGGGGCATTCCAGACATGGATCTGATGGCGTCTCGTCAGAACTTCAAGGTTCCTTGCTACGGGTCCAGATCCAGGGATCCCAAGGCGACCCTAGTAGATGCACTAGTAGCACCTTGGACCTTCAACCTAGCTTATGTATTCCCACCGTTTCCTCTCATCCCCAGGCTGGTAGCCAGGATCAATCAGGAGAGGGCCTCGGTGATCTTGATAGCTCCTGCGTGGCCACGCAGGACTTGGTATGCAGACCTGGTGAATATGTCATCGGCTCCACCATGGAAGCTACCTTTGAGACAGGACCTTCTTGTTCAGGGTCCATTCGAACATCCGAATCTGGTTTCCCTCCAACTGACGGCTTGGAGATTCAACGCTTGATTTTATCAAAGCGTGGGTTTTCAGATTCTGTAATAGATACTCTGATTCAGGCTAGAAAGCCTGTAACTAGAAAAATTTACCATAAAATATGGAAAAAATATATCTGTTGGTGTGAATCTAAAGGATTCCCATGGAACAAGATAAAAATTCCTAAGATTCTATCCTTTCTACAAGAAGGTTTGGAGAAAGGATTATCTGCAAGTTCTCTGAAGGGACAGATCTCTGCTTTATCTGTTTTACTTCACAAAAGACTGGCAGCTGTGCCAGATGTTCAAGCATTTGTTCAGGCTCTGGTTAGGATCAAGCCTGTTTACAGACCTTTGACTCCTCCCTGGAGTCTAAATCTAGTTCTTTCAGTTCTTCAAGGGGTTCCGTTTGAACCCTTACATTCCGTAGATATTAAGTTATTATCTTGGAAAGTTTTGTTTTTGGTTGCAATTTCTTCTGCTAGAAGAGTTTCAGAGTTATCTGCTCTGCAGTGTTCTCCGCCCTATCTGGTGTTCCATGCAGATAAGGTGGTTTTGTGTACTAAGCCTGGTTTTCTTCCGAAAGTTGTTTCCAACAAAAATATTAACCAGGAGATAGTTGTACCTTCTTTGTGTCCGAATCCAGTTTCAAAGAAGGAACGTTTGTTACACAATTTGGACGTAGTCCATGCTCTAAAATTCTATTTAGAGGCTACTAAAGATTTCAGACAAACATCTTCCTTGTTTGTTGTTTATTCTGGTAAAAGGAGAGGTCAAAAAGCGACTTCTACCTCTCTTTCCTTTTGGCTTAAAAGCATTATCCGAATGGCTTATGAGACTGCCGGACGGCAGCCTCCTGAAAGAATCACAGCTCACTCCACTAGGGCTGTGGCTTCCACATGGGCCTTCAAGAACGAGGCTTCTGTTGACCAGATATGTAAGGCAGCGACTTGGTCTTCTCTTCACTGCACACTTTTGCCAAATTTTACAAATTTGATACTTTTGCTTCTTCGGAGGCTATTTTTGGGAGAAAGGTTTTGCAAGCCGTGGTGCCTTCCATTTAGGTGACCTGATTTGCTCCCTCCCTTCATCCGTGTCCTAAAGCTTTGGTATTGGTTCCCACAAGTAAGGATGACGCCGTGGACCGGACACACCAATGTTGGAGAAAACAGAATTTATGCTTACCTGATAAATTACTTTCTCCAACGGTGTGTCCGGTCCACGGCCCGCCCTGGTTTTTTAATCAGGTCTGATGAATTATTTTCTCTAACTACAGTCACCACGGTATCATATGGTTTCTCCTATATATATTTCCTCCTGTCCGTCGGTCGAATGACTGGGGTGGGCGGAGCCTAGGAGGGATCATGTGACCAGCTTTGCTGGGACTCTTTGCCATTTCCTGTTGGGGAAGAGAATATCCCACAAGTAAGGATGACGCCGTGGACCGGACACACCGTTGGAGAAAGTAATTTATCAGGTAAGCATAAATTCTGTTTTATGCTTACCTGATAAATTTATTTCTCTTGTAGTGTAGTCAGTCCACGGGTCATCCATTACTTATGGAATATATCTCTTCCTAACAGGAAGCTGCAAGAGGATCACCCAAGCAGAGCTGCTATATAGTTCCTCCCCTCACATGTCATATTCAGTCATTCGACCAAAACCAGACGAGAAAGGAGAAACCATAGGGTGCAGTGGTGACTGGAGTTTAATTAAAATTTAGATCTGCCTTAAAGACAGGGCGGGCCGTGGACTGACTACACTACAAGAGAAATAAATTTATCAGGTAAGCATAAATTATGTTTTCTCTTGTTAAGTGTAGTCAGTCCACGGGTCATCCATTACTTATGGAATACCAATACCAAAGCTAAAGTACACGGATGAAGGGAGGGACAAGGCAGGAACATTAAACAGAAGGAACCACTGCCTGAAGTACCTTTCTCCCAAAAATAGCCTCCGAAGAAGCAAAAGTGTCAAATTTGTAAAATTTTGAAAAAGTGTGAAGTGAAGACCAAGTTGCAGCCTTGCAAATCTGTTCAACAGAGGCCTCATTTTTAAAGGCCCAGGTGGAAGCCACAGCTCTAGTAGAATGAGCTGTAATCCTTTCAGGAGGCTGCTGTCCAGCAGTCTCATAGGCTAAACGTATTATGCTACGAAACCAGAAAGAGAGAGAGGTAGCAGAAGCCTTTTGACCTCTTCTCTGTCCAGAGTAAACGACAAACAGGGAAGAAGTTTGACGAAAATCTTTAGTTGCCTGCAAATAGAACTTCAGGGCACGGACTACGTCCAGATTATGCAAAAGTCGTTCCTTCTTTGAAGAAGGGTTAGGACACAGTGATGGAACAACAATCTCTTGATTGATATTCCTGTTAGTAACTACCTTAGGTAAGAACCCAGGTTTAGTACGCAGAACTACCTTGTCTGAATGAAAAATCAGATAAGGAGAATCGCAATGTAAGGCAGATAACTCAGAGACTCTTTGAGCCGAGGAAATAGCCATCAAAAACAGAACCTTCCAGGATAACAGCTTGATATCAATGGAATGAAGGGGTTCAAATGGAACGCCTTGAAGAACGTTAAGAACTAAGTTTAACCCCTTAATGACAACTGACGTACCAGGTACGTCATGCATTAACAACCAGTTAATGACAATAGACGTACCTGGTACGTCAGTTGTCTAAGAGAGTGCTGGAAGCGATCGCAATCGCTTCCAGCAGCTCTCAGGGTATTGCAGTGATGCCTCCATATGGAGGCATCCTGCAATACCTTTTTAGAAGACTCTGATGCAGAGAGAGCCACTCTGTGGTCCTCTCTGCACCGGTAGCGATGGTGCCGGTTCGTTGGTGGGTGGGAGCATAACAGGGAGGCGGGTGGGAGGCCCATCGCTACCCGGCATCCGGTTCCTGTAAGTGCAATGTGCACGCCGGGTGCCGGGAGCGTGCGGGGGCGCACGTGCGCGTGCGCGATTAGCTGGCCACTGACACCAATGAGGAGGGAAGAGGGGGGAAAAAGATTTTAAAAATATAAATATATAAGGATCTGGGAGGGGGTTGGGGTATTGTGGGGGGCTGCTACACTACAGAAAATATTAATAATTGCAAAAAGAGAAAAAGATACTTTTGTTTTTGGGGGCAAATTGGGTACTGGCAGACAGCTGCCAGTACCCAAGATGGCGGCAAATAGGTAGGGGAGAGTGTTAGAGAGCTGGGGGGGGGATCATGGAGGTTGGGGCTAAGGCAGGGGTCCATCACAGCTAAAACATTTTATTTTTTTTTATTAAAAAAAAAGAAAAACTCCTTTTATTTAGTACTGGCAGACTTTCTGCCAGTACTTAAGATGGCGGGGACAATTGTGGGGTGGGGGAGGGAAGAGAGCTGTTTGGGAGGGATCAGGGGGTGGGATGTGTCAGGTGGGAGGCTGATCTCTACCCTAAAGCTAAAATTAACCCTGCAAGCTCCCTACAACCTACCTAATTAACCCCTTCACTGCTGGGCATAATTTACGTGTGGTGCGCAGCAGCATTTAGCGGCCTTCTAATTACCAAAAAGCAACCCCAAAGCCATATAAGTCTGCTATTTCTGAACAAAGGGGATCCCAAAGAAGCATTTACAACCATTTGTGCCTTAATTGCAGAAGCTGTTTGTAAATAATTTCAGTGGGAAACCTAAAGTTTATGACAAAATTTGTGAAAAAGTGAACTTTTTTTTTTATTTGATGACATTTGGCGGTGAAATGGTGGCATGAAATATACCAAAATGGGCCTAGATCAATACTTTGGGTTGTCTTCTAAAAAAAAATATATACATGTCAAGGGATATTCAGGTTTTCCTGACAGATATCAGGGTTCCAATGTAACTAGCGCTAATTTTGAAAAAAAGGGGTTTGGAAATAGCAAAGTGCTACTTGTATTTATGGCCCTATAAATTGCAAAAAAAGCAAAGAACATGTAAACATTGGGTATTTCTAAACTCAGGACAAAATTTAGAAACTATTTAGCATAGGTGTTTTTTGGTGATTGTAGATGTGTAACAGATTTTGGGGGTCAAAGTTAGAAAAAGTGTGTTTTTTCAATTTTTTCCTCATATTTTATATTTTTTTAATAGGAAATTATAAGATATGATGAAAATAATGGTATCTTTAGAAAGTCCATTTAATGGCGAGAAAAACGGTATATAATATGTGTGGGTACAGTAAATGTGTAAGAGGAAAATTACAGCTAAACACAAACACAGCAGAAATGTAAGAAAATTGAAAAATGGTCTGGTCATTAAGGGGTTAAGCTCCACGGCGGAGCCACAGTCTTAAACACAGGCTTAATCCTAGCTAAAGCCTGACAAAAAGCCTGAACGTCTGGAACTTCAGCCAGACGTTTGTGTAGAAGAATAGACAGAGCAGAAATCTGTCCCTTTAACGAACTAGCAGATAAGCCCTTTTCTAAACCCTCTTGTAGAAAGGACAATATCCTAGGAATCCTAACCTTACTCCATGAGTAACACTTGGATTCGCACCAATATAAATATTTACGCCATATCTTATGGTAAATTTTTCTGGTAACAGGCTTCCTAGCCTGTATTAAGGTATCAATAACCGACTCCGAGAAGCCACGCTTTGATAGAATCAAGCGTTCAATCTCCATGCAGTCAGCCTCAGAGAAATTAGATTTGGATGGTTGAAAGGACCCTGAATTAGAAGGTCCTGTCTTAGAGGCAGAGACCACGGTGGACAGGACGACATGTCCACTAGGTCTGCATACCAGGTCCTGCGTGGCCACGCAGGCGCTATCAGAATCACTGAAGCTCTCTCCTGTTTGATCTTGGCAATCAAACGAGGAAGCATCGGAAATGGTGGAAACACATAAGCCATGTTGAAGACCCAAGGGGCTGTCAGAGCATCTATCAGCACTGCTCCCGGGTCCCTGGACCTGGATCTGTAACAAGGAAGCGTGGCGTTCTGGCGAGACGCCATGAGATCCAGTTCTGGTTTGCCCCAACGATGAATCAGTTGAGCAAAGACCTCCGGATGAAGTTCCCACTCCCCCGGATGAAAAGTCTGGCGACTTAGAAAATCCGCCTCCCAGTTCTCCACGCCTGGGATGTAAATCGCTGACAGGTGGCAAGAGTGAGACTCTGCCCAGCGAATTATCTTTGAGACTTCCAACATCGCTAGGGAACTTCTGGTTCCCCCTTGATGGTTGATGTAAGCCACAGTCGTGATGTTGTCCGACTGAAATCTGATGAACCTCAGAGTAGCTAACTGAGGCCAAGCTAGGAGAGCATTGAATATTGCTCTTAATTCCAGAATATTTATTGGGAGGAGTTTCTCCTCCTGAGTCCATAATCCCTGAGCCTTCAGGGAGTTCCAGACTGCGCCCCAGCCTAGAAGGCTGGCGTCTGTTGGTACAATCGTCCAATCTGGCCTGCGAAAGGTCATCCCCTTGGACAGATGTGGCCGAGAAAGCCACCATAGAAGAGAATCTCTGGTCTCTTGATCCAGATTTAGTAGGGGGGGACAAATCTGAGTAATCCCCGTTCCACTGACTTAGCATGCACAATTGCAGCGGTCTGAGATGCAGGCGCGCAAATGGTACTATGTCCATTGCCGCTACCATTAAGCCGATTACTTCCATGCACTGAGCTACTGACGGGTGTGGAATGGAATGAAGGACACGGCAAGCATTTAGAAGTTTTGATAACCTGGCCTCTGTCAGGTAAATTTTCATCTCTACAGAATCTATGAGTCCCTAGAAAGGGAACCCTTGTAAGTGGTAATAGAGAACTCTTTTCCACGTTCACCTTCCACCCATGCGACCTCAGAAATGCCAGAACTATCTCTGTATGAGACTTGGCAGTTTGAAAACTTGATGCTTGTATCAGAATGTCGTCTAGGTACGGAGTCACCGCTATGCCTCGTGGTCTTAGTACCGCCAGAAGTGAGCCCAGAACTTTTGTAAAGATTCTCGGAGCCGTAGCTAATCCGAAGGGAAGAGCTACAAACTGGTAATGCCTGTCTAGGAAAGCAAATCTTAGGTACCGATAATGATCCTTGTGAATCGGTATGTGAAGGTAGGCATCCTTTAAGTCCACTGTGGTCATGTACTGACCCTCTTGGATCATGGGAAGGATGGTTCGAATAGTTTCCATTTTGAATGATGGAACTCTTAGGAATTTGTTTAGGATTTTTAAGTCCAAGATTGGTCTGAAGGTTCCCTCTTTCTTGGGAACCACAAATAGATTTGAATAGAATCCTTGCCCGTGTTCCGTCCGCGGAACTGGGTGGATCACCCCCATTAGTAAGAGGTCTTGTACACAGCGTAGAAACGCCTCTTTCTTTATTTGGTTTGCTGATAACCTTGAAAGATGAAATCTCCCTCGTGGAGAAGTTTTAAAGTCCAGGAGATATCCCTGAGATATGATCTCCAACGCCCAGGGATCCTGGACATCTCTTGCCCAAGCCTGGGCGAAGAGAGAAAGTCTGCCCCCCACTAGATCCGTTTCCGGATAGGGGACCCTCTCTTCATGCTGTCTTAGGGGCAGCAGCAGGTTTCTTGGCCTGCTTGCCCTTGCTCCAGGACTGGTTAACTTTCCAGCCCTGCCTGTAACGAGCAACAGCTCCTTCCTGTTTTGGAGCGGAGGAAGTTGATGCTGCTCCTGCCTTGAAGTTACGAAAGGCACGAAAATTAGACTGTTTGGCCTTTGATTTGGCCCTGTCTTGAGGTAGAGCATGGCCCTTACCTCCCGTAATGTCAGCTATAATTTCTTTCAAGCCGGGCCCGAATAAGGTCTTTCCTTTGAAAGGAATATTAAGCAATTTAGATTTAGAAGTCACGTCAGCTGACCAGGATTTAAGCCATAGCGCTCTGCGCGCTTGGATGGCGAATCCGGAGTTCTTAGCCGTAAGTTTGGTTAAATGTACGACGGCATCAGAAACAAATGCGTTAGCTAGCTTAAGTGCTTTAAGCTTGTTCATAATTTCATCCAATGGAGCTGTGCGAATGGCCTCTTCCAGAGACTCAAACCAGAATGCCGCCGAAGCAGTGACAGGCGCAATGCATGCAAGGGGCTGTAAGATAAAACCTTGTTGAACAAACATTTTCTTAAGGTAACCCTCTAATTTCTTATCCATTGGATCTGAAAAGGCACAACTATCCTCCACCGGGATAGTGGTACGCTTAGCTAAAGTAGAAACTGCTCCCTCCACCTTAGGGACCGTCTGCCATAAGTCTCGTGTGGTGGCGTCTATAGGAAACATTTTCCTAAATATGGGAGGAGGGGAAAAAGGCACACCAGGTCTATCCCACTCCTTGCTAATAATCTCTGTAAGCCTTTTAGGTATAGGAAACACGTCAGTACACACCGGTACCGCATAGTATCTATCCAACCTACATCATTTTTCTGGAATTGCAACCGTGTTACAATCATTCAGAGCCGCTAATACCTCCCCTAGCAATATGCGGAGGTTCTCAAGCTTAAATTTAAAATTAGAAATCTCTGAATCCAGTCTCCCTGGATCAGATCCGTCACCCACAGAATGAAGCTCTCCGTCTTCATGTTCTGCAAACTGTGACGCAGTATCTGACATGGCTCTCACCTCATCCGCGCGCTCTGTCCTTAACCCAGAGCTATCGCGCTTGCCTCTTAATTCTGGCAATTTAGATAATACTTCTGTCATAACAGTAGCCATGTCTTGCAAAGTGATTTGTAAGGGCCTCCCTGATGTACTTGGCGCCACAAAACCACGCACCTCCTGAGCGGGAGGCGAAGGTACTGACACGTGAGGAGAGTTAGTCGGCATAACTTCCCCCTCATTGTCTGGTGATAATTTCTTTACATGTAAAGATTGACTTTTATTTAAAGTAACATCAATGCAATTAGTACACAAATTTCTATTGGGCTCCACATTGGCCTTTAAACATAGTGAACAAAGAGATTCATCTGTGTCAGACATGTTTAAACAGACTAGCAATGAGACTAGCAAGCTTGGAAATACTTTTCTAAATAAATTTACAAGCAATATAAAAAACGCTACTGTGCCTTTAAGAAGCACAAAAAGCTGTCACAGTTGAAATAACAATGAACCAAAATAGTTATAGCAACCAATTTTTTACAGTAAATGTATTAAGTTAGCAAAGGATTGCACCCACCAGCAATTGGATGATTAACCCCTTAATTCCCAAAAACGGATAACAATTTAATAATTAACGTTTTTATCACAGTCAAAACACACTGTCACAGGTCTGCTGTGACTGATTACCTCCCTCAAAATGAATTTTGAAGACCCCTGAGCTCTCTAGAGACGATCTGGATCATGGAGGATGAAGTAGACAGATTGTGACTGAATTTTTACTGCGCAAAAAAGCGCTAAAATAGGCCCCTCCCACTCATATTACAACAGTGGGGAAGCTCAGATAACTGTTTCTATGCAGAAAACAAAGATGGCCATGTGGTAAAAATCATGCCCCAATAAGTTTTATCACCAAGTACCTCACAAAAAACGATTAACATGCCAGTAAACGTTTTAAACATACATTTGAAAAGTTATGAAGTGTTATTAATAAGCCTGCTACCAGTCGCTTTTACTGCAGTTACGGCTCATACATTATTTCAGTATTAACAGTATTTTCAGAGTCAATTCCATTCCTTAGAAAAATACATTCAGTGTACACACACTCATCAGCCTAATACCAGTCGCTATCACTGCATTTAAGGCTGAACTTATGTTACATTGGTATCAGCAGTATTTTCTCAGTCAATTCCATTCCTCAGAAAAATAATTTACTGCACATACCTCGTTTGCAGGGGGCCCTGCATGCTATTCCCCTTTTCTGAAGTTACCTCACTCCTCAGATGAGAACAGCCAGTGGATCTTAGTTACGTCTGCTAAGATCATAGAAAACGCAGGCAGATTCTTCTTCTAATGCTGCCTGAGAACAAACAGCACACTCCGGTGCCATTTAAAATAACAAACTTTTGATTGAAGAAATAAACTAAGTTAAAAAACACCACAGACCTCTCACAGCGACCTATCTTTAGTTAGGCTGCAAGAGAATGACTGAATATGACATGTGAGGGGAGGAGCTATATAGCAGCTCTGCTTGGGTGATCCTCTTGCAGCTTCCTGTTAGGAAGAGATATATTCCATAAGTAATGGATGACCCGTGGACTGACTACACTTAACAAGAGAAATCCACCATTCCTCGTGTATAGAGAGAAAGACATTTTGCATGGTACTTCAAACCTGTTTCATTCACTTTAACCATGCTCTGAGAACATCTCCTCATCCATAAGAAGACTCCCTCTACTCCAACTAATAATGATTGGTATGCTTTGTAACAGTAGCAAAGGTTTTCTTTCACACAAAAATAAGCAGGGAAAAATGGTATTGCTAAGGTGCATCAAAAATCGTAACAACATTCTTCACAAAAAATCGTATGCTAGCAAAAAAGTAAAATTTATATGTAATTTACACAGGAATAAATCAAATTAAATATGCATAGCGTAAATCGTAATTGTAGTACACTGGATGTGCAAAACTTATATAATACAATATTATACAACATGCAAAGCGTAATTGTTGTTTTTTCGTAAAATGGGCTGAACATGGGCGTTCCATGGGTGTATATGAAAATGTCTTTCTAATCCCAGTGTAATTCTATAAAGATTTTCACACTGCAGATCTCATATTTTTTTTCCAACTAAAAGGTGGCGAGCTTTTTTCAAAACAACACGATCACTTATAACCTTAATAGAAAAACAAATGCATACGAAAAAATAGAGGAGCATAATGTGGGTTATATCAGCTGCAAGATTTAATTTTAAAGTGCTCCCCCTGCTCCCTGCTAACTTCGCACTAAGGAGTGAAGTGTCCCTGTCCAGCGAGCTCCATTACTTTAATAGGAGCCATCTCGCCACTCGCAAGGACTGCCCCATTTTTACGATCATTGCACCAGGGCAGCCTTGCGAGAGTCAGCAAGAAAAAGTAGGTTTGACCTGGCAAAGATTATATCATCGAGCCCTAAAACTTTACATTTATTTTGTCAATATTAAAACAGCTAATGAAACTTTAAAAAATACATCTACAGGTTATTCTCAGACTAATCTTTTCTTTAAAGTGAAGGTAAACTTTGATGAATCATTGCCCTGTTTTTAAAAATATTATTAAAAACAGGGGCACTTTCATTCATCAAAGTTTACATTTCACAGTTTTTGTAAAAATACTTACCTTTTATTCTAGAAGCTGCTCCAGCGCTTCCCCTGCCCGTCGCAAGTCTTTTCATACGTCACCAATGACGAATCCGGCTTCCTCCAATCACGGCTTCCCCCCCAGAGCAAACATTGCCTGAGGCTACGCCGTGATTGGAAGAAGCCGGGTTCTTCATTGGTGACGTAAGAAGAGACTTGTGACTTGCGGGGGAAGCGCTGGAGCGGCTTCCAGAATAAAAGGTAAGTATTTTTATAAAAACTGTGAAATGTAATCTTTGATGAATGAAAGTGCCCCTGTTTTTAATAATATTTTTAAAAACAGGGCACTGATTCATGAAAGTTTACCTTCACTTTAAATGCATCATTCTATCTATCATTTATTTAACGTTTAATGTCCCTTTTATAAACATCATACATATAATAAAAAATAATTCAATAAATACAAGACAGCAAGACTATTGGTTTAATACAGTTTTCTTTTAAGAAATGGGTAGTTAAAAAAATAAAAACAATGAAAATAAATAACAAACAAAAAAATATGCAGAATGATTAGATATTATTGCACATGAGTACACATATAAAAGTTAAAATGAATTACTAACATTTAACTCTTTTCTCAGGAATGCATTTTCTTTGGAAACACGTTGGATTTTTCCAGGACCGAGCTTAGTGCTGATACACTAAAAAGAAAAAAAAAAAAGGGTCTTTACATGATATATGAGAATTTTCTTAAACATTATTTTATCATTCATTTGTTACTAAGTAGTTTTACCTTAACAATTTCCTGTTGGGTATGTACCGAATCATCAACAGCAACTAAGTAGTGGGTCCTTGGTCGATGGTCCACGATATTTTGTATCACACTAAAATGAAACAATAGCAAAAATGTAATTTGTTCTGCTAGATCATTCATTTTCAAACCTGTCTTTAGGCCTCCCTAACAGGTCAGATTTTCAGGATATCTGAACTAGAGCACATTCAAAATAATCAGCTGATTAGTAAACAGCGCAGTTAGGACGGCATGGAACACCCTAATGTCAGGAAGGGATTAATGCTGTTAAAATGATACCATGGCTTTTAGAGATATTTTTTAGAAGATTATTGTTAATTTGGGAAATTTCTCTTAAATTATTTATCAGGGTTAAAGGGACATAAAGACCTTATAATTACAAGACTTTTTGCAGTGTTGCAATGAAAGACATACATGCCTATAATGCTTGCTGCTATTGTTTTTTTTAAATTGTTTGCATTGTCCTATCTAATCCTCACTGCTCAGGCCAGTTAGGGACAGATATGCAGCAGGGTTAGGATTGTAATGTATGCAGTGTGAATGCACATTTCTCACTATTAGAAAACCTACAATTTGCAGAGTTAAATTACAGGAAAGGGGAACTGAATAAAATGATGAAAGTATATTGCAAAGTTTTCTTTACTTTGAGTAATTAAAAATGTTATATTACAAGTTCAATGTGTTTTATGCAACCTTTATGAAGGGACATGAAATCCAATGTTTTATCATGATACGGACTGAGCTTTTTGCTTTAAAATTCCAATTTTGTACTCTTTGTATCATTTGTTGAAGAGCATACCTAGGTAGGTAGAATGCACCCGTCTGCAGCACTATATGGGAGCTGTTTTGCAATAATGCTTTAAACAATGCTATACGCTTTTGAGCACTAGATGGCAGCAGTGTTCCCCCTAAAGTGTGTGGTAATGTTGGCATGCACCTTCCCATTTGGTGTAGCAGACTCAGCATATCAGCCTACGCGACACTCGAGGGATGTGGACAGTGATGTTTTTATTTCAACAATGCCGTGACAACTGAGCTGCATGGCGGTGCTTGGCCAACAGGGTATGAGCACGATGATGCTTGAGCTGCCAAGGGTAACAGTAACATGAGGGGGGGGGGCAGATAGGGGGCCGGGCAGCAAGGTAAGGTAAGTCACTGGGATCAGTACTAAAAATACTGAGTTGCAGTGGGGGCAATTGATCTCTTGGCACTGTGTGAATAAGTGGTCCCCTGTGTATGTGTTTGATACCTTGAAAGTATAAATGGTCCTGAGGGTATGTGTGATCATTGTTTGTAAATATGACCCGTTGCCTGAGCATATGAATGACCCGTGAGTGTGAACCACTGACAGTGAATAAGAGAACGTGATAGTGTGAATAAGACCCCTTGCCTGAGTGTATGAATGGCCCCTGAGTGTGAGCCTCTGATAGTGTCAGCTCCTGACACTGAGTTTGCATAAGACCCTTTGCCTGAGTGTATGAATGGCCCCTGAGTGTGAGCCTCTGATAGTGTCAGCTCCAGACACTGAGTTTGTATAAGACCCCTTGCCTGTGAGTATGAATGGCCCCTGGGTGAGCCTCTAATAATGTCAGCTTCTGACACTAAGGCCTAGATTTAGAGTTTGGCGGTAGCCGTGAAAACCAGCGTTAGAGGCTCCTAACGCTGGTTTTAGGCTACCGCCGGTATTTGGAGTCAGCCAGGAAAGGGTCTAACGCTCACTTTCCAGCCGCGACTTTTCCATACCGCAGATCCCCTTACGTCAATTGCGTATCCTATCTTTTCAATGGGATTTTTCTAACTCTGGTATTTAGAGTCGTGGCTGAAGTGAGCGTTAGAAATCTAACGACACAAAACTCCATCCGCAGAAAAAAGTCAGTAGTTAAGAGCTTTCTGGGCTAATGCCGGTTTATAAAGCTCTTAACTACTGTGCTCTAAAGTACACTCACACCCATAAACTACCTATGTACCCCTAAACCGAGGTCCCCCCACATCGCCGCCACTCGATTAAAATGTTTTAACCCCTAATCTGCCGACCGCCACCTACGTTATACTTATGTACCCCTAATCTGCTGCCCCTAACACCGCCGACCCCTATATTATATTTATTAACCACTAATCTGCCGCCCCCACTATCGCTGACCCCTGCATATTATTATTAACCCCTAATCTGCCGCTCCGTACACCACCGCCACCTACATTATAGCTTTGTACCCCTAATCTGCTGCCCCTAACACCTCCGACCCCTATATTATATTTATTAACCCCTAATCTGCCCCCCTCAACGTCGCCTCCACCTGCCTACACTTATTAACCCCTAATCTGCCGAGTGGATCTCACCGCTACTATAATAAAGTTATTAACCCCTAATCCGCCTCACTCCCGCCTCAATAACCCTATAATAAATAGTATTAACCCCTAATCTGCCCTCCCTAACATCACCGACACCTAACTTCAATTATTAACCCCTAATCTGCCGACCGAATCTCGCCGCTACTGTAATAAATGGATTAACCCCTAAAGCTAAGTCTAACCCTAACACTAACACCCCCCTAAGTTAAATATAATTTAAATCTAACGAAATAAATTAACTCTTATTAAATAAATTATTCCTATTTAAAGCTAAATACTTACCTGTAAAATAAACCCTAATATAGCTACAATATAAATTATAATTATATTATAGCAATTTTAGGATTTATATTTATTTTACAGGTAACTTTGTATTTATTTTAACCAGGTACAATAGCTATTAAATAGTTAAGAACTATTTAATAGCTAAAATAGTTAAAATAATTACAAAATTACCTGTAAAATAAATCCTAACCTAAGTTACAATTAAACCTAACACTACACTATCAATAAATAAATTAAATAAAATACCTACAATTACCTACAATTAAACCTAACACTACACTATCAATAAATAAATTAAATAAAATACCTACAATTATCTACAATTAAACCTAACACTACACTATCAATAAATAAATTAAATACAATTCCTACAAATAAATACAATTAAATAAACTAATTAAAGTACAAAAAATAAAAAAGAACTAAGTTAAAAAAAATAAAAAAATATTTACAAACATTAGAAAAAAATTACAACAATTTTAAACTAATTACACCTACTCTAAGCCCCCTAATAAAATAACAAAGCCCCCCAAAATAAAAAAATTCCCTACCCTATTCTAAATTACAAAAGTTCAAAGCTCTTTTACCTTACCAGCCCTGAACAGGGCCCTTTGCGGGGCATGGCCCAAAGAATTCAGCTCTTTTGCCTGTAAAAAAAAACATACAATACCCCCCCCACAACATTACAACCCACCACCCACATACCCCTAATCTAACCCAAACCCCCCTTAAATAAACCTAACACTAAGCCCCTGAAGATCTTCCTACCTTGTCTTCACCATGCCAGGTTCACCGATCGATCCAGAAGAGCCTCCGATGTCTTGATCCAAGCCCAAGCGGGGGGCTGAAGAGTGACGTCCATCCTCCGGCTGAAGTCTTGATCCAAGCGGGCAGAAGAGGACATCCGGACCGGCAAACATCTTCATCCAAGCCGCATCTTCTATGTTCTTCAATCCGATGATGACCGGCTGATCTTCAAGACCTCCATCGCGGATCCATCCTTCTTCACCGACGAATTCCCGACGAATGACGGTTCCTTTAAGGGGCGTCATCCAAGATGGCGTCCCTCGAATTCCGATTGGCTGATAGGATTCTATCAGCCAATCGGAATTAAGGTAGGAAAATTCTGATTGGCTGATGGAATCAGCCAATCAGAATCAAGTTCAATCCGATTGGCTGATCCGATCAGCCAATCAGATTGAGCTCGCATTCTATTGACTGATCGGAACAGCCAATCAGATTGAGCTCGCATTCTATTGGCTGATCACTGAATGTGAATATGACCCCTTGCCTGAGCATATGAATATCCCCTGAGTGTGAGCCACTGACAAGCTCCTGATACTGAATGTGAATATTACCTTGTTGACTGAGATCATAAGTGTTCTCTTGGGTGTGAGCCCCTAATACTGAGTGTGGGCCTAAGTTTTAAGTTTAATACCATATATATATATATATATATATATATATATATACACAGTATGTATGTATAGTGCCGCACTCAAAAAAAATTAGAGGGAAGATTGGATGGTAGCTTCATATCTCGGGACCTAAATAAACATAGTCTCCCCCACCAGATCTAACTCTGCTAAATCAAAAAATGCTGAATTAAGTTGGGCTGCATATCAACAAATCTGAAAGAAAAGATTCACTCCAACTTGGCTGAATTGCTCAAAAGTTTGAAAAATAGCATTTAACATAAAATGCCACATCTAACTAAAATGATGGATGCACTACTGTGCAGCCGTATTATACAGTATAATAAAACAAAGACTCTAAATGGACATTGTACTCTACTTATAGATGGTACAAAAAAAGATTAGAACAATTTTTAAAGAGCCTGGATGGGCATTACATACGTTTATTGTAGACATAAAAAAACTGTTAAAACCTTTACCTAGCCAAATCATTAATATGTATTATTGGGATAACATTAGATCCATCTCCAAACACAGGTAACGCAGAGGTCTCTCCAAGCCACGCTTCCTACATAAAATATAAAAGAACAGAAAAGAGACACAGTCGTTTTTTTTTTAAAATTTTTTTTTTATTTAAAGGTGTGCAATGTATACTGTATGTTTAAAGCGATATGAAACCCAACATTGTTATTTCATGCTTCAGATAAAGCATATGATTTTAAACAACTTTCCAATTTACTTCTATTACAAATTTTCTTTGTTCTCTTGGTATCTTTTGTTGAAAAGCAGGGACATATGCTTAGGAGCCAGCCCATTTCTGGAGCACTATATGGAAGCAAGTTTGCAAGAATGTTATCCTTTTGCCCTTTAGTGATCCAGATGCCTACCTAGGTATCTCTTCAACACAGAATATAATGAGAACAAAGCAAATTTGATAATTTACTCACAAAAGAAAATGTTTGGGCTTCATATTCCTTTAATTATTATTATCAAATTATCCATAATTATATCACATTGATAGTAGCCCCTCACTTCTATATAGCTGACTTTAACTATGAGTTTAACCTCAACAGTATAATGAAGCCCCTGGTGGAATTTATACCTTGAGAACAGTGTGTCTCGCAAAAGGCTCCTTCTTGTATTTAAGCATGTGAAGAGAGGGCCCACAAAAAAAATCATAATTTAAAAATCATATGAAACAAATAAATTAGTTGTGGAAATAAAAAAATGTACTATATAAATGCTATTGTTAAATCACATTAAAAAGTGTAACAATTGTTCTGCAAAATTTATATTTTTCATAAACATTTAAATTTTTATTAAAATTATGCAGGATTTTTTTTTAAAGTGATAGTAAACTCTGTAGAAAATTCTTTATTGTAGAAATTTTTTAAAATACAAGAGCCATAAAAACAATGTAGATTCAAAAGTCTGGAAAGAGTTCAAGTGCCATATATGTTTCAGGCCTACCCCTAGCCCTTGGTTACTGACATGTTTCAAACCTCAGTCCAGACTGCAATTTAAAGCTAATTTGTCCAAAAATGTGTGTAATTAATGCTTAAAGAGATATCAGCTCAAAAATAATGGCCTACTTTTTACATAATCAAGGTTCATATCATCCTTATAAATATATATTTTTTTTGTATGTACATTTTGAAAAATAGCATCATATATGTAAAGCAGTCAAGGAAAAAAAAAGTGTCAAATCCTATATAATATCTACATAAACCACAATTCAAAATAATACATGCAGTATTATTAAACATTGATCTCAAATATGTGCATAGAGATAAAAGACAGAGATAAATCAAACCTAATTAAAAAAAAAAATCAGTAAAACAAATTAACATCATTGATGGAATTTAAAACACCCAGATGTTTAGTTTGTAATTTGAAGATCCAAAAAAAGAGTTTTTTTGGATCTCTCCCTCTTCTGTGTTTGGGAAAATGATCTATTCCTTGTACTTGTAAAAGGCTATCTCTAGAACCATGTTCCTGTCTGAAGTGTTTTGCTATTGGTGTATTGCTGTCAGAACTGTTAATGTCTCTTAAATGTTGTAATACTCTGTCTCTTAGAGCACATTTAGTGCGTCCAACATATTGTTTGTTACAGACTTTACATGTAAGTAAATAAATAACGTGTTGTATTGCACGTTATGTTGTATCTGATCCTGTTGTTTTTTAATCAAACTTATTACTATTTTAATGTGTTTCCATGTTTTAGAGATATTGCCATTGCATTTATGGCATTCAACTCTAGTAGGAAGCCAAGTGTTTGTTTTTTCCCTGGTAAAATGGAGGGTGATAGAATATTTCTCAGTGTCTTAGCCTTTTGTGTAGTGAAGTAGCAACCCCCTGAAGTGATAATGTTTAATTTGTTATCGCATTTTAATATTTGCAGACAATTTCAAACAATACTGCATATTTTTGAATAATCACGACTATATGTTGTTATAAACGTTGGTTTCAAATTTCTTTGTGCTTTTCGAGTTTTGTATTGTAACAGATTACTTATGGGGATGCAATCAACTTTAGTTTTTGTTTGATTTAACAAATGTTCATTATAACCTCAAACTTGTAATCTCTGTTGTGTCACAATGGCATGATTTTGGTACGTATTCTCATTTGAACAATTTCGTTTTTATGTATATATTGTCCATATGGTATTGATTGTAATGTATTTTTGGGATGGCAAGATGTTGAATGCAATATAGTGTTTCCTGATGTGGTTTTTCTGAATAATTCTACTTCAACAGAATTAAAATTAGATTTAAAGGGACATTATACACTCATTTTTTCTTTGCATAAATGTTTTGTAGATGATCTATTTATATAGCCCATAAAGTTTTTTTTTTTTTAAATAAATGTATAGTTTTGCTTATTTTTAAATAACATTGCTCTGATTTTCAGACTCCTAACCAAGCCCCAAAGTTTTATGTGAATACTGTCAGCTACCTTCTCCAGCTTACTCCTGTTTGTGTAAAGGGTCTTTTCATATGCAAAAGAAGGGGGAAGGGGGGGAGGGTCTTATTTGCCACTTGCAGTGGGCTTTCCAGCTACCTTTTCAACAGAGCCAAACTGACAGCTTCTAAGTAAGTTTTTAAATAGTTTTATACTGGATTTTTATATCAGTATCTGTGCATCTTATTCTTTATAGTAGTGTCTATTAAATGCAGTTATATGAAAATGAGTGTATACTGTCCCTTTAAGTGTGACATCTAAGAAATTAATCTGAGATGTGTAGTGCTTTAGAGTAAACATAAGATTAAAGCTGTTAGTGTTAATGTATTTGTGAAATTGATGGATGGATTGTTCATCTCCATTCCAAATAAGTAATACATCATCGATATATCCTCCAAAGTAAATTATGTTCTATCTGAAGGGGTTAGTATCTCCAAAGACTTGACACAGCTCCCAGAACCCCATATAGAGATTTGCATAAGATGGTGCAAATTTAGCACCCATAGCTGTGCCACGTCTGTGGAGATAGTACTTACCCTCAAACAGTAAAAAGTTGTGAGTCAAGAGATACTCTACAGCAGTGTGGTGTAAAAACTGCTTGTATCATAAAGAGTGAAAGTGCTTAAAAAGTGTTCCAATACATCCAAACCTTTTGTGTGTGTGGTATTGAAGTGTATAAAGCTGATACATCAATGGTTACAAACCTATATCTGTTTTGCCAACTAATGTATTCAATTTGATTGATAAGAGCAGTTGTATTTTGATTTAGTGAACCGATACCTGCCACAATAGGACAGCCAGGGGGGATTAAAAAGATCTTTATGTAATTTGAGAAGGTAGTGGAAGATTCTGAGGTATCAAGCTATCTGCTATTTCTGAGGTGATAATACCATTTTCTTTAGCCTCTTCCACTATTCTACTTAAAATTGGAGAATAAAGATCTGTTGGATCAGACTTGAGGGATTCATATGTGTCCTTGTCATTTAGTTGTCTGTCAGCCAAATAATCAACTTTTTTTAATATCACTATGTTCCCACCTTTGTCCGATTCCTTGATCACTATACTCAAGTCATTTTTGAGATCAAAGCGTTTTCCTCCTGAGGACTCAGATTAATTATACTATGGTATCTGTTGTTATTATGTCATATACTTTTTAATATAGATATAAAAAAAAATTCCCAGCACTCCTCCGCCCAATTCAAAAGCAAATTTTTCTGTGACCTAACAGTTTGAATTGTTGTCCAATCAGAGATCTCCCTATATGTCACTTTTGTTGTAGCTAGAGTGCTGATTGCAGAACAATTCAAACTGTTAGCTCCCAGAAAAATTGACTTCTGAAGTGGGTGGCGGAGTGCAGGGAATTTGAATTTTATAACTATATTAAAAAAAGTATAAGTAAATTTATAGCGCAATTTTGTTACAACTGATAAATTAAACTCCATCTAAAACATCACTAACATTCAACAATTCCAAATCTGTATTTATAAAGTGGAGAGTTTACTATCAGTTTAATGTACAAATTTCCTAGCTAGTGCATTTGCAAAAAAAAAAAAAAATAGAGATTTTCCCACTTATAGTGGGTTGGACAGCAGTGTTCTATCGATGTAGCTTATAGTAGTCTAAACATTCCCCCCTGTATATCTCGCTGTTTTATCTCACAAACTGAAAGTGGCAAGATTGGGCCAAGATATGCAAAATATTTATTACCCTGATATAAAACTATATGCATATGAAACTAGAGGTGATTATAAGATAATATATACTAAAAACATAGAAATCTGATTTGTAATATTCTCTCTGCTAACTTTGCTCTCCCCGGTAAAGTTGCCCTTTCCAGGTAACTCTATTACTATTTACAAGCAGCATTTTACAACTCACAGGGATAGCCCACTCTTTAAAAAAAAAGAAAGAAAAAAAAGATTTTCCTAAGGGCAGCCTAATCTAATGTCAGCAAATGTCAGATAATTGGGCCCATAGTGACACCTGGACAAAAAAAATATATTGTACAGATGAACAGTTCCCACTTACAGGCTAATGCTTTCAGATGCAAAGCTCATTATTCTTCATAGATATTCTAGTTAAACTTACATTGTGCATCATCTTACCTTGAAAAATGTGTGCAAAACTCCTTCATCTGCTCCATACGGAAGGCCAGAAGCAACAACATAGGTTGAAAATCTACCTTTGTTCTATGAAAATAAAACATGTTTTTATTTCAAGCCTCAAAAAATATTTTAATTTTTCCATATGTCTAACCCTCCCTTCTTTGAAGCTTTCTGATTTTTTTTGTGATTAAAAACATATGAAATAATCATACTGACACCTAGTGGTTATATTTGACTATAACAATTGCTTTTTTTACGAACTGCAGAGTAAAAAATGTATGAAAATTAGCTTTTTAAGGCTTATTTGTGTATATTAAAGGTCTGATTTTGTGTTTTGAAGCCACAGCCTAATAAAATAGGTTGAGCTTGTAGGTATAATCAGATCTCATTACTGTATCACATTGTGCACATATACCTGCTTCTTTATCTTATATCTGTCCTTAAAACAATCACCAATACTTTGAGAGAACAATGGAAAATCAACATTTTATTACCTTATCTCTGCTTTATCACACTGAGAGTGTAATTTCTTCTGCTGGCTGTGTTTACAAAGCTTATCTATAGCTGGTACGCGCGGCCACAAACTTTCAGAATAGGTGGGGATACCACATGCTAAATTAACCATTTCAAATGCCAATATAAGGGTAAAGGAGCTACTTGTAAACAATTTAATACACTCCAGCAGGTAAAGTGGATCATTGGGAACGAATTAAAGGGGAGAAAATATTTGAGTAAACTGTCCCTTTAAACCAAAACAACGACATGTAAATTGAATTCAAGCAATGTTTTCAAATATTTTGTTTTTGCAAGACCTGAGATTGCCTATTCTGTATGTTTAATTCTATATTAGCTTAGTGAGCACCTAGGCATATATATAGTTTAACAGACATTGTACTAAATGCTTTTATCATGCATATTAAAAACAACATTATACATGATGATTCTTTTGTCTGTGGAAAAGTAAAGTAAAAGCTCGTTAAATGTAATCTAAAACTAATATAGCAGTATCATTTGTGTACATCCTACTAATACCAAATGGCTCACAGGTGGTTCTTAATTAATGCTCACTGGCTGATAGGCAATTACTGCTAATGCTCATTAAAGGGACATGGAAGCCAAAATTAAAGTTTCATGATTCAGAAAGAGAATACAATAGACTTTTCAATTTACTTCTAATTACTTCTGTTATCAAATTTATTTTGTCCTCTTAGCATTCTTAATTGAAAAGCTTAACTAGGCAGGCTGAGGAGCAGCAATGCGCTACTAGTTGGTGATTGGTGAAGACACATATATGATTCTTGATATTGGCTCACTAGATGGGTTCAGCTTGACCTCAGTAGTGCATTGCTGCTCTTGAGCTGACTTTAACTATGTGTTTAACATTGTTGCAGGAGTAAAACAGATTTATATGCAAGCAATAGTACAATAGGAAACTGGTGTAACACAGAGCATTTTCTTTTTATACGTATACCCCTTTTACTGGTGTACTTCCTAGTAATGCTTATTGGCTGATATCTACTTCCTGCTAATGCTTATTGGCTGATATCTACTTCTTGTTAATGCTTATTGGCTGATATCTACTTCCTGTTAATGCTTATTGGCTGATAGGAGAAAAGTGCATAAGCAGGGTGTACTCCACTGATATGGCTTTATTAATTTCAATTTTAAACTGCTTTTAATTCAATTTGTAGGCAAAAAGTCAATATGTTTAAGTGTTGTTTATTTATACTAAAATCATTGGTACATTGTCCCTTTCATTTTCAATTACAAGATTTGCCTATAACTTACAATCAGCAACATGATAAAAATAAATTATACTATCAGCTCAACATCCGTGTATATCCCCTTGTTCTTCCCAGAACCTTTTTAAAGGGACAGTCAACACCAGAATTTTTGTTGTTTTAAAAGATAAATAATACCTTAATTACCAGTTCCCCAGTTTTGCATAACCAACACAGTTATAATTATACATGTTTTACCTCTGTAATTACTTTGTATCTAAGCCTCAGCAGACTGCCCCTTATTTCAGTTCTTTTGACAGACTTGCAGTTTAGCCAATCAGAGCTGTCTCCATGGTAAATTCACGTGCATGAGCTCAATGTTATCTATATGAAACACGTGAACTAATGCCCTCTAGTGGTGAAAAACTATCAAAATGCATTTAGATTAGAGGCGGCCTTCAAGGTCTAAGAAATTAGCCTATGAACCTTTTAGGTTTAGCTTTCAACTAAGAATACCAAGAGAACAAAGCAAAATTAGTGATAAAAGTAAATTGGAAAGTTGTTTAAAATTACATGCCCTATTTGAAACATGAAAGTATTTTTTGGACTTGACTGTCCCTTTAATGGGCACACCAACCGGATCATTTTACTGACCACCCGGCTAAAATTTAAGCCAATATTAATCTAAATTAGCTAATATTATTTTTTTCAATGTTTGTTGCACAATTTGACATTACATTAATTTATGTTAAATTATTTAAAGGGACACTAAACACCAGCATTTTTGTTGTTTAAAAAGGTAGATAATCCCTTTCTTACCCATTCCCCAATTTTGTATAACCAACACAGTTATAATAATACACTTTTTACCTATGTGATTACCTTGTATCTACGCCTCTGCAAACTGCCCCCTTATTTCAGTTTTTTTGACAGACTTGCATTTTTAGCCAATCAGTGCTGGCTCCTAGGAGCTTCACGTGCCTGAGCTCAATGTTATCTATATGAAGCACATGAACTAACGCCCTTTAGTGGTGAAAAACTGTCAAAATGCTTTCAAATTAGAGGCAGTCTTCAAGGTCTAAGAAATTAGCACATGAACCTCCTAAATTTAGTTTTCAACTAAGAATACCAAGAGAACAAAGCAAAATTGGTAATAAAAGTAAATTGGAAAGTTGTTTAAAATTACATGCCCTATTTAAATCACGAAATATTTTTTTTTTTACTTTACTGTCCCTTTAATGAATTTGTTCCTTTAGTAGCTTATATAACATTTATAAATAATAGAAAATATTATAATATTGCAAAGTATTACACTGCCCTCACATGGCTACTTCCTAATGCACCCATCTGGCTCCCTAAATCCATAATACCCAATTAAGTGCAGATTACAAACATGCTCATTAGACATGTGCATTCAAACTTCTCAGCACTAAACAAACACCGAAGATGGACTTTCACAAGAATAAATCCGACTCTGAAAATTGCAGAATGTGGCTTGTGGCCGCCATCTTCTGCATTTGTTTAGTGCCGTAAATGTCTGAATGCACACGTCTAATGCCCATATGCTTTTGTGCTTCTGCATGCTGCCCTGTGCTGCATGGGAGTAGAAAAGAATCCAATGTTTAACTTTTACATTTTCCTGACTCAGATAGAGCATGCAATTTTAAACAACTGTTCAATGTATTCCCAGTACCAAATTGTGCATGTTTTTTGTATTCACACTTTCTGAGGCATCAGTTCCTACTGGGCATGTGCAAGAGTTCACAGTGCATATGTATATGCATTGTAATTGGCTGATGGCTGTCACATTATACAGGAGGTAGAAAAATTTGAAGTTTGTCAGAAAAAAAAATATCTACTGCTAATTTGAAATACAGTTCTACTGTATTTAATTGTCCTTTAACTTATAGCTAAGAAAAGTTATGTCCAATCATTTATTTAAAAAAAAGCTGTTTATTACTTTAGAAAAGTTTATTTTCTATCTACGATGTATCTATAAACTATGAAGACATTTGACCTATTTAGAGGTACAAATATTATCTCCTGTTGAGATCTGTGCAGCAGCAGTTTGTTTAGATTAGGTTTAAGAAAAAAAAAAACACTATACGTAAATTTTGTTTACTATAAATAAATATGTTCTAAACTGCATTTAAACTCACTGATTTTCCATGCTTAATCACAAGTTTTTCAACACTAAGGTGATCTTTAAAATTTAAGTGACACTTCCGTCTTCGATAGTCATCTTCTGTGAAAGGAATTTCAGGATCATCCTATAAAAAACACATAAAAATGTATAAATCTCAATATTTTTCCAAATGAAGCATTAGTTTTATGTTTACAAATTGCATTGCATTATTACGAGGTATACAGTATATTGCACATACCGGATCAAGAGGTTTACTTCGTGCCCATGTCATGACTGTAGAAATCAGTATGAACATTTTTGGGTTTTCAAAATTTTGAATCTCCGTGTGCAGTGCTTAGAAATAAAAAATGTATAGATTATTGTACAGGAAAACAAAGCATTATTAGCAATAGCTGTACCAATAAACACATAATAAATAAAATTCCAAGGTAAACACAAAGAACAAAAAGAAACTAGATACAAAAAGGCAGTAAGATATAAAGAGATGTGGTTCATGCGTGTCAGAGAGAAGCATTAGATTATATGAGTGAATAAGGAAAGGACAGTCAATGACTTGTAGGGAAAATATTAGACATGTGCACGGGCAAAAAAAACTAATTTTATCCTTAAAGATTTGGTTCAGAATTTTCGTGTAACTTGGTTCGTCAAAATTACGGACCTAGTCGTGTTCAGTTCATCCAAATATTCAGGTCCGAAATTAGTTCAAAACAAAATTTTCTCACTTACAGGCCAATAGGAAGCCCACAAAACAATACTTTTAAACAACAAATAATTACACTGGTACCTGTTTAGCGTAATTATCCTGTTTACCTGTTTATCCTTTTTTTTAAAATAAATTTTACACCCAACTGAAAAGGTACGATACTAGAGTGCTAGACAATAAAGCAGAGTCTACAGAGCAAACTGCCAAGAGCCAACATATATATTTTACACCCAAATGAGAAGGTACGATACTAGAGTGCTAGACAATAAAGCAGAGTCTATAGGGCAAACTGCCAGGAGCCCACGGTGCCCCCACTGCAATAACAAATATTGTTTCACTGATATGAGGGTACTAATAGTATATGTAGTACTAGTAACAGAAAAACAAAAATGGAAATCTATACTACTAAGCAACCAAGCCCTGCCAGCCCAGCAATGCTCCCACTGCAATATATAAATTAAATGCTACAACTCTAACACTGAACAATTATAGAAAAAGAAATTTGTCCTCAGAGTAAAAAATAAAATAAAATATAATTCACTACTGTGCAGTTGCACTGTGATGCTCTCACTGCAAGAAAAAACCTCATTCTGCGCACAACAGTCTTAAAATTTTAAACTTTTTTCTCCAACAAAGATAAGGCTCAGACAGGAGCTCTATCAGTCCAGCAATGCCGCCACAACAATATATAATTACATGCTACAACCCTTTAATGCTAAACAATTAGAGAAAAATAAATCATTGCTTCCAAGAGCAAAAAAGAAATACTGCACTACTGTGTAGTTGCACTGTGATGCACTGCACTGCAAGACAAAATATGATTCTGCACACAAAGGTTTGTTTTTTTCCACAAAAAAAACAGCACACACAATCAGAAATAGCTGACAGAGGCACTGTCATTATTATGTGAATGTAAATTTTACAACTACTCAAGGCTCCTAATACTTCTATTACACATCGTTATTCAAACCGCCAACTTTTTAAAAAAAATATAAATCATTTTATATAAGTCCAACCCGCTCTATATGTATCTCTAAAGCGCGCACCCGTGGAGCCCTTACTATGCACATGCGCTAAAAACCTTGGTACTCAATCTGCGCATGCGTTTACAAACCAAAATACTTACTGTGCGCAAGCGTGAAAATAGTATATACTTATGGTGCGCATGCGTTAATATCATATATCCTCAAAGCGCAACATAGTGTTCAATGAATGAATACTTTCATTGAATACTATTCTGTCAGTGAACGCAGCCGAAAAATATCTATCTCTGCCTCTTACATATAGAAATTTTAGCAATGTAAGTATAAATACTTTATTTAATATCGGATTTCATGTTCGGATATACAAGCCTATATGATATGATTATGTCTAATAGCCTGTATTATTACAATATATATTTATATCTCAAATATGAATCTAATATCAGATAATACATATCAAAAACAAATGCAAATAACAATTTATCATTATGTACAGTTTTGCTATTCCCTTTTTATGTTACTACCAATAAAATGCTGAAATATATTTAGCGATCACTAATAACACTAATGAAATGTAATCTTACAAATTCTTGATGTTATTTATGCCTGATTTACAATATTATTTAATTTTTATAACATTAGCATTGAAATAATTTAATTTGGCAAATAAATAGTTGATAAAAAATAACCCCTCTATAGATGC
Source organism: Bombina bombina (assembly GCF_027579735.1). NCBI lineage: Eukaryota > Metazoa > Chordata > Amphibia > Anura > Bombinatoridae > Bombina > Bombina bombina. The sequence continues at coordinate 85,897,115 of NC_069499.1, forward strand.
GATCGCTATAAAAATATGGCAATTAGAATATTAGCAAACTTCAAAGTGAGTGTTATTTCAGCATTGATACTTACTTGCAAGTGTTTGTTCTTAGCCGGAATTTGTATATGGGTCTTATAGAGCATGCGCAGAAGAAGTGCACGACCTGTTGCAAAAAAGGGGTTGAATGATCTGGGGGGGGGGAACCAGATTGGCAATCATTGGCAAAAAGAGGGACAAAATGACGGGCGGAGGAATTGTGGGTCAGAAAATGAAATAAAAATGTATATATATTTTTTTGGTTTTGCAGGTACACAAAAAAAAATGAATTAAAGCCCCCCTAATTTCTAGAGATTGCTAATATGGCGATAAATACTGTTGCTTTTACATTCACTTTAATGTTGTCCCCTTTTGCTCTAATTTAGAAAATTGTGGGTTTTCCAACTCAGGTTACAGGTGAAGTGCAGACTCCATATTTAACACTGCTATAATACATATATATATAATTTAATGTCCATATAGCTACTGTCCATCTTATGGGGCAGCTGGTAATTATTAAAACCCTCCCAAATATTTGACATTAAAGACAGGGCATACAGGGCCAGAGGCAGAACCTGAACAGTGTGAAGGTGGGACCTAAAGACCTTGGGGCAGAGTTTGGCAGCATATGCCCAGCATGGGAACAGATACTGGGCATTCCTGGGTGAGGTCTGGCCAGTCCAAGGTATCTCTGGGAGTAACCAGCAGCAGATTATGGACAATGCCACAAATTGCCAATATACGTGAGCATCAAGGTTCACACTGTAGCTAATTATACAGCAAATCAACTTTATTTAGTGCTCAAAATAGGACTTAACTGGTAACCAAACAGAACAATATTATTGACACAAGATTCTGCCAATCATTTCAAACTAAGTGACAGCTGCACTCACCAGAAGCTGCCCACAAAGCTTCGTCAATCTGAGACGCATCTTCTGTGATATTGTAAACAATTATATCACACTCTAGCAGGTGGCTTAACAACTCGTCTCGGTTTGTGATCTGAAAATCAAATTGTTGTTTTAGTGGAAAACAGAAAAAATCTACTTTAAAATTTTTATTTTTTTACAATAGCAAACAAAGGTACATGAAGTACAACTACATAAAGGGATATTAAACACTAAACAAATGTAAGATAGAATGACGTGTTGAAAGCAATACTTAGCCAGAGAATAATATACAGATCGATTTTTTAAAGTTGTATCAATTGTTTAAATATTGAAAAGACAAGTGTAAAGTTTTAGTGTCCATAAAACAATGTGTGCTGCCATGTTGTAACCTAGGTTTCCTTCTCTGCCAATTAAATGGGTCACTAGAGTGTGCAACCAATGGCTGTGTGGAGTCTGCACTTCCACTTTTAACAGGAATTTGGAAGCCCACAATTTAAAAGTTAAATAAGAGTTAAGTTACAGGAAAATGGGACAAAATAAATAGTTAAAATATATTGCAAAGTACTTTTACTTTATATAATTAAACATTTTATATGACTGCTTAATGTCCCTTTAAATGTAAATCCACATAGAATCTTATTTACACCATTATGTATATTGTATCTAAAAAAATATATAATTGTATAGGACAATAAACTTAACTGTATATGTTTCCACAGTGAAATCTGGTTTCTTGCCAATGTGATTTGACAGAGTTCCAACTATTTGGAAAAGTCCTTGTTTTGATCTATTGAGTGACATTTCCTCTTCGTTTGCTTGTTTTTCCTCTTCTTCGCCATCCTCTCCGGCTTCTTCAAGCGAGGCTCCCACTATACAGTTTGACAAATACTGCAAAATAAATATTGAGACATAACTGCTGATTATTCATCCTATTGTAATACTTGTAAATTTGGTGGATAATTGAATCCCACTCTAGTCAATGTGCCCACAGACATATAAACGCATCAACTGATCTCAAACGGGATGCCAAAGAGAATGATTATTTATGTGCGGTAAAACATGTTATAGTGCACTTTCCTACAGCATTTTACACAGTGATTCCTGGATCAGTGTAGACGATCGTTAATAAGAGTCTCTAATTGCCTATAGCATAGGAAATTGGTGGCTCCACCTTAAAGGGACACTGTAATATAACATTTGTTTCCCCTCAATTTGTTCTAAATGGCATGTTATACCTACTACAGGATGAGGAATGTATGTAAAAGTTCACCTTTGTGTTTATTTTGTCTTTGAAATGGCTGTTTTGTTTGTTTTTAAGGACGTGCCCATAAAAATGGACTGAGCCTGCAGGTAAAGCAGACCTGCTAATGTTATCTATGACTAAACAGAGAAAAGTATTAAAATGCTAATTATGGCTGGGCACAATCAGCTATTTCAGGTACAAAAATCAGTCTTCTTCTTCCCACTGGGAGATTAATTAGAGCTATTGTCTCTTGTTTACATAACTTTTCTGCTAATTATACTTTTGTTATTCATAGTTAAAGTGTAGGTAGTGGTGTATATGGGCAAAATCAGCTATATCAAATAACAAAATAAAGGTAATACACTGGACTCTTGGGAACACATTTAAGAGGAGGAGGAGTACAATGTCCCTTTAAGGGGCAATACAGTAAAAAAATGGCGACTCTTTAACCCTTTGAGCGATAAGCACTTTCCCACCTGGGTGCTAAGATTTTGTAATCTTTTTTTTTTTTTAATTTTTTTTTTTTTTTTAACAATTTTTTTTAACTTTTTTTTTTATTTTTTTCAGACCCCCAAGACTTACACTGTTGGTAAGGTTAGGTGATTACCTTTCCAATGACCTTTCCAATGAAAGGTCTTGGGGGTCTGTAGCTGCTTAGATGCCTGAGATACAGGCTTCTAAGCAGCATGCCCCCTGCTGCTATACTTAATATTGTTAAGTAAAAATAAAGTTGCGTGGTGACGTCATCACGTTATTGCGCGTGACGTCACCATGCAAAACGGGAAGCCCCGGCGATGCCTGTCACTCTACAGGCACGATCGCCGGGGTAGGAGCGGATGGGAGCCCCCAGATCTCCCTCAAGGTGGGAGAGTGCTAGTGACGGCTCTGAGCCGTGATTAGCACCAGAGTGGGAAACTCTGTGACGGCTCAGAGCCGTCATTAGCACTCAAAGGGTTAATATTGTTATTTTAATCCAAAATTGCATGATGCCGCAAAGGCTTTATTTCATAATTGGCCATTACAGCCCTTGAGAAAACATATTGTCCACTCCATAGCATTGGTATTGTGCATGCTCTATCTGCAGTGGCTGTAATTAATACACAAGCTCTCCCCAATTTGTATATCTAGACCAGGGCAAGAGGTAGATTGCGGTCTACCAGTGGACCGCAAGTGAATTTTGAGGTAACCGTCTGGATTTCCAAAGTCTGCATAGTAAGAGAAAGATTTTGCCATTGTAGATGTGTGAGAAATCTATCTCTTACATATACAGACTGCTAAACATGTGGCCTATCAGCACACAGGACTCATATCGTGCCTCAGGGGTGTAGCATTACATATATATAACTTACGAGTTTCAATAGCTCACGTGATCCTCAGCTCCAAATTTCTACTACACAACCATCTTCGCTAGAGACAAGAAGTTTATGATTGGCTGAGAGCTGACCCCCCCTTACATTATTGGCCTGTCTGGGACTGGTAGATTTTTCTGCTGCTACGCGCCGATTGGCTACCTGCACGAGGCCAGAGGAGCTCTACGCCAGTAAAGAAGCTAATATGTTTGAGGATTAAGGAGGGTATTGCTGGATGCTGGAGGGCACAATCACCCTGGAGCCTAGAGTAGGCAATTAGGAGTTATGCAGAAGGTATGAAACTTCATAGGGATCAAACTAACATGAACTATCTTAGTAACCCCTTGGACCTTGGAAAACAGAGCACTGGGAGGCAAAGAGTTACGGTGGGAGTGAGCGTGGACACTGACTTGGAAATCTATCTGTGGAGTGTGTGGTCTGACAGTGCTTGAATCTGATAGTGCTGTATAGAAGACGGACATAAGCAGATCCAATGTAAATTTGGATCTGCTTATGTCCGTCTACTATACAGCACTGTCAGATTCAAGCACTGTCAGACCACACACTCCTCAGATAGAGTTTTAAGTCAGTGTCCACGCCCACTCCCGGTTTAGCTTGTTCACTGCTGGTATTGTAGGTGAGCCTGAAAGGGTTAGTGCACAACGTGTGTGTACCTTCTCATGTCTATCTTTTAATAAGACATCTGTAATTCATAGATATTAGTATAAACTTTGAGTATTGATGTAATGTGGAGTAAAGGGAAGCATGAAAGGAAAAGGAGGGATTGAAGGCTGCTACAAGTGTGGTGAATGGATCGCAAAATAAATGACATATGAGCTGACCAATGATGGTGAATCATGGTGGTTTTTTTTTTTTTAATTAAGTGACCACGTCACTTGGAATAACATTTGAGGTAGCCCTTGCCTTACAAAAGTCTTCCCACCCCTGATCTAAACAATGCACAGAAGTACTATATGATGGCAGTTTTGGTTCAAAACATTACACCACACTCCCTACAGTGAACAGGGCAACTCTGCAGAAATGCATTGAATTGTTTGTGTGTTGTTCTATAGTATATTGTTTTATTTCATTGTGTTTTGTTTTGCTTTTTCTTTTTAACAATGTAAAAACAATTTAAAAATTAAAATAGTATATTACATTTATGGCTTATTTGGATCCCTAATCCTTCTGCCCCTATGTGTTTTTTCCCGTGTTCAATTAATGCCAGTGGCTGTGCTGTATGTGGAGAATAGCTGCATGTACGTATATAAACAAAAACACTGCATCTCTGCCTGGTATTTGTCTTCTTTATGAAGGAAACATTCTCCAAAGGCTTGATAATTGTATATCCACAGTAGCAGCTCTCATTACCAAACTATGCTACAAAATGTATTAAATGGTTAGAAAAGACAAAAATGAAATGTGTACGGTTTCATTTCAGTTTGGAATAGAAACATTTTTTCTATATACTTTCATCAGCAAAAATGCTTCTAGGAAAAGGTATTACTATTTGTCTGTGGCATATCTACATATCCTGTGAGGCCCTGTGCACCAGTATTCAAACATCATGCCTGCTCAGAGAGCTGCTGGTGGTGTGTATTGCTTCTAAATGCATAATTTTTGTCATACAAGCCATTGATGACTCTCTGAGTAGGCGTGGTCTTTGAAAACTGGTGCACTTGGCCCGCACAGAATATGTGCGTATCCTGCAGAAAAACAGTGATACCTTTTACAAGGAGCATTTTTGCTGATGAAAGTATATTGCAAAAATGCTTCTATTTCAAACTGACCTTTCTATCCCTTTAAAATGACATGAAACCCAATTTTATTCTTTCGTGATTTAGAAAGAACATGTCATTTTAAACAACTTTCTCATTCACTTCTATTATCTAATTTGCTTAATTCTCTTGATTTAATTTCATGAAAAGCATATCTAGATAGGATCAGTAGGTGCTGATTGGTTGCTGCACATAGTGTGATTGGCTCACCCATGTGTATTGCTATTTCTTCAACAAAAGATATCTAAAGAATTAAGCAAATTATATAATAGAAGTAAATTGGAATGTTGTTTAAAATTGTATTCTCTATCTGAATCATGAAGAAAATAATTGGGTTTAGTGTCCCTTTAAAGGGACAGTCTAGTCAAAATTAAACTTTCATGATTCAGATAGGGCATGCAATTTTAAGCAACTTTCCAATTTACTTTTATCATCAAATTTGCTCAAGCTAAACCTAGGTAGGTAAATCGTTGAAAACCGCATCTTAGCTCAGAGCATTTTGAAAGTTTTTCACAGTTAGACAGTACTGGTTCATGTGTGTCGTATAGATATCATTGTGCTAACTCCCGTTGAGTTATTTAGGAGTCTGCACTGATTGGCTAAACTGCATGTCTGTCAAAAGCACTGAGATAAGGGTGCAGTCTGTAGAGGCTTAGATACAAGGTAATCACAGAGGTAAAACATATTACTATAACTATGTTGGTTATGTAAAACTGGGGAATAGGTAATAAATGGATGATCTATGCTAATAAACAATAACAAATCTGGACTGTATCTTTAAGCTAATTGCTTAGGCTGTTTATTTATGTATTTATTAACAAGGGTAGTTATCCAAATTTAGATACTGCAGATAATGCTTGAGATAAATACCGTGTGTACTACAGGAAGGGGATATAGTATTTCTATAGTTTTCTGTTTCTTATGGCAACGAAACCACTGAACTAACCTACTTCCTATAGATTGTGCGCTCTTGAGCCTAATGAAATGACTTTGACTTAAAATGCACATTTAGATGAGTGATCTCTATACTCATTCTATAATTTTCTTATACAAGAACATAAGGAAAGTGATTACATGGAGATGGGCAATTATATTCCCGTGGCTGCTGGAGAACACAGCAAATATTTTCGTTACAGCCCTTTCTAGCAGTCAAGGGGTTAAACACAATGTTCTCTGGAACAAATGAACCTTACAGGGTTAACCCTCGGTAAAGCCCTATACATTTACCTTGCCGATGTTTTTGGTGCAGTACAAATCAACATGGTTAATAAAGATGCGTTTGGTTCTTGGTGCTCTCTCTGCCTCCTCCGACATGCTGGCAGCGGGTTTCTAAGTAACAGACAGTCGCTATGATAACAAAACGGGTTGCTAGGCAGGGGTCCTTCCTAGTTCACCAAAACAGGCAAATGAATAGACGGCTCAGGAACAAAAAGAGATCTGGTTGGTTGTTTCCTGAAGAATGATATTCATATAGCTTATCTGCAATCATGCACTGTTTTATTAATTTAGCTTTCAAGCTGTGCAGCTCTGTTAGGGGTTAATGGATTGGTAGTTTAAATCATTCAGCTTGGTCCTGACACGTTCTTGGGAACATTTCTGTAGAAAAGCATTTCTTCATCAGAACCCATTTTTTGAGTATATGTGCAGATATCACTAAACCACGAACTTTCATAATTAATTGACCACAACAGTTAATGCCCCACCAAGTCTGAGATATCAGCTTCCACTTGATTGGGTTTTCACATAGAAAATGTGCTTCTTCCAGGAATTGTGAGTTTTGTAGCTTCAACACCTTAAATAAAGTATTTTAAATCAATTTGCTGGAATTGCATTTATACAAGACCCTAAAACAACTTGTTTCCAATATGTGATTTAAAGGTATTTCACACGTTTTCATTTTTAAAGGGACAGTCTAGTCAAAATTAAACTTTCATGATTCAGATAGGGCACGCAATTTGAAACATCTTTCCAATTTACTTTTATCATCAAATTTGCTTTGTTCTTTTGGTATTCTTTGTTAAAAGCTAAATCTAGGTAGGCGCATATGCTCTTTTCTAAGCCCTTGAAGGTCGCCTCTTATCTCAGTGAATTTTGACAGTTTTTTTACAGCTAGAAAGCACTAGTTCATGTATGCCATAATGATAACGTGCTCACTCCCATGGAGTTACCTAGGAGTCGGCACTGATTGGCTAGAATGCTTGTCTGTCAAAAGAACTGAAATAAGGGGGCAATCTGCAGAGGTTTAGATGCAAGGTAACTACTGAGGTATAAAGTATATTAATAGAACTGTGTTGGTTATGCAAAAAATAGGGAATGGGTATTAAATGGATTATCTATATTTTTAAACAATAAAAAATCTGGAGTACATGGTCCCTTTAAATAAACATCCACTCAGCAAACCATCTGTTAGCACAGCACTGGCTCATTATAAAATGTATAATATAAGGGATTGTCTTGTATGAAGATAAATTGTGTATTTGCAGAAAACTGTATAGATAATACATCTTGTAAAATAACAACTTTCCAAGTATTTGTGCGTGTGCACGCGTTTATGTAGCATAAAGCCACAATGCAGCCTTTTAATAATATTATATGCCCCAACTGTGTAAACAGATCGTGTGTCTCAACCAGGGTGATTTTTTTCTTCTGTACTCTGATCTTAAAATAGAATTATTGTTCTTCTGATACAGGAGACACAAAGTCTGCATTTGATTGTGTGAATCTGTACAGTAACATCATTACACAATTGGACCAAGTCGTCAGCAGATATTTTAACTTGAGCAAACCAAAACAAGGGTTTATAAAGCATAATTTATAGAAAATGTGTATATTTTTCATTTGCTAAGTAGTATTTCTTAAATCTTTGTTTTGAAATGAATAGTTAAAGGGATAGTAAACACCAAAAATGTGATTGTTTAAAAAGATAGATAATTACGTTATTTACTATTACTCAATTTTGCATTACCAACACTGTAATAGAAATATAATTTTTACCTCTGTAATTACCTTCTATCTAAGCCTTTGCATACTGCCTCCTTAGCTCAGATCTTTTGACAGACTTGCATTTTAGCCAATCAGTGCTGACTCATAAATAACTCCATATTTATATAAGACACATGAACGAACGCCCTCTAGCTGTGAAAAACTGTCAAATGCATTCATATAAGAATGGGCTTAGAAATAAGCATATGATTTAGCTTTCAACAAAGAAAACCAAGAGAACAGCACATTTTATGATAAAAGTAAATTAGAAAGTAGTTTTAAATTACATGCCCTAACTGAATCATGAAAGTTTAATTTGGACTTTACTATCGCTTTAATGTTTGGAAGACTGCCTGTTACTTGGAAAACGTTATATATATATATATATAATTCCAAGTAATAGATCCGCACTCGCTGGACTTTAAAAAAACAATTTATTGTGTACAGTGACGTTTCGGGGAGCCAACTGTCCCCTTCCCTGAAACGTCACTGTACACAATAAACTATTGTTTTTTGAAAGTCCAGCGAGTGCGGATCTATTACTTGGAATTGGATATTGCTGCTCCTGACACCCTGGCTCGTATCTTAAGAGTGCAAATCCCTATGAACTTTCGTATATATATATATATATATATATATATATATATATATAAACAGGTTTGCAGCTTTTAATAGGTATATGTGTTCTTTTTGTTTGCCACCTTGCTAGTAGTTTACTATCACAGTCAGTATTTTTATGTCTATAGCTGGTGCCAGTAATATATTAATATACTGACTATGTATTGGCCACTTAGGGCCCAATGATCTAAAGCGCGCAGGCGATACGATATGTCTCGTCAGTATGGTGAGGCCCTTCAAAAAAATATTTAGAAAACACAAATTTTATGTTGAGATGTTTATGTCAATATTTAGTGTTCTTTATGTGAAGGAGAGACTCATATATTACAATATAAGGTCTAAAAAAATTCCACAGATTTTGTGTAATTTCCCTCCATGCCGGCAAACTTCTGATCATCACCATAGTCCCTATGTCTTCCGCTAAGAATAGGGTGACACTCCGCACCCCCTTGCAGTGTGTACCAGCAGACTCCAACCATTACATGGGGTAAGTGGCTGAGAGCCAGAAATCTGGTTTGGGTATGTGGCTGACAGGGATAATATAATTTAGGTACTGACAGACACAGAGTGACCAGGAGCATATGGGAGACATTTCTGAAAATTGAAATATGCAGGACAACTCAATTCTGAATCTAAGAATTTTTGCAATATATTTGTAACAAACATGCTTATATTGAGACCAAACATACTCTTCCCTGTACACCCACATTCACTGTGTATGTGCCCAATAAGAGGCAGTAATGGTGTGTATCATATCAGTGATGATGCTGCTTTCATCATACAAACCAATACTGACTGTCTGAGCAACTGTATTGCACAGATCAGGCGTATCACCTGTACATACAACCCGTAAAGGGACATAATACCCAAATATTGAAGCACTTGAAAGTAATGCAGCATAGATGTAAATAAAGAGCCGACTAGAAAATATCACCTGAACATCTCTATGTAAAAAAAAGAAAGAAGATATTTTACCTCAAAATGTCATAAGTATTTACACCCCACTGTAAAGAAACTTTAAGCATCCAATCAGGAAGGATGCTTGTCCCAGGACTTGCAAGGAAGTGTGCATCTGGCATGTGCAGGCACAGTCATGTTATTTTCCTATTCAGTTTAAGGAAGTTTACTCTGACATATCACAAGACTTCAGTGAAATCTCATGAGATCACAGCAAAACAAAGCATGGCATCAGCACTGATGATGCTGATTGGCTACTGTTTTTTTTTCCAATTTGCAGCTGAAGTATAAATTTTTACAGAACACTTACTCTGGTGAGCTGAAGGCATTTTGAGGTAAAATATCTTCCCTTTTTACAGAGATTTTTAGGTGATATTTTCATGTCAGCTATTAATGCTGCATCACTTTCAAGAGATTTAGCATATTCTATCCCTTTAAAAACTGTACTGATTTTTACTAATACATGTATAGTGCAAGATACTTCCATCTCAAATTGAAATGCTCTCATATACATTTCAGTTTCGGCGTTATGTCCCATAAGGTACTTTCGAATTTATACGAAAGTAGTGACAATAATATAAATGGAAAAAAGTTACTCTTGTGCTATTGCTGTTTAATACCAATGATTTGATATATTGGTTTCTAGTAATTCAAGGTAACAGTATTTATAATTATGATTCATTGAATTGCTGGAGTCCTATAGAATAGTAAACACTTATAACTTCAAAATAGAAGCTGTTCTGCTATTCACAGCAGGTGCACTTACAAGTACATCTGTACTGTAATATTTTTTTATTACTGCTTATTGGTCTGTTGTAAGTCATAATTTGTTCTACTGCAAATCTTATAAGCATTTGATTTTATATCATACCCCTGACTAATAAATAGTGGTTTAAATATATTAATACAAATATATTTTTATTCTGTTTAAACTTCTTACTTCATTAGAACCCAAATTTACTGAGTACATGTGCAAATATATTGCAATATGTTACAAACTTACATGCGAAATACTAAATTGATCACAACTGTTAAAGGGACAGAAAGGTCAAAAATTAAATGTGAACATCAATTTGAAACATTAGCATTTTTGTAATATACTTCCATTAGCAAAAATGCTTCTATTAAAAGTTATTACTGGTTTTCTGCAGCATATGCACATATCCTGTGAGGGTCCGTGAACCACTATTCAAATTATACACAATAACTTCTCAAAGAGTCAGTAGCGGCTTGTATGACACAAATGACCAATTCAGAAGAAATACACACCACTGCCAGCAATTAGAGTTGTGGTGTTTGAATACTGGTGGCCTTCACAAAATATGTGCATATGCTGCAAAAAAAAAAATCAGCAATAACTTACTAGAAGACTTTTTGATAATTGAAGTATATTGCCAAAATGTTTATATTTCAAATTGAAATACACATTTCAATTTTGACCTATCCCTTTACTGCTCCTACTAATTTGATATATCAACTAGATTGGTTTTCCACATTGTGCTTCTTCCAGGAAATAATGAGTTTTGTAGTGAACACATTTGAATAAGGTATTGTAAGCAATATTTTAAGTCATTTCCTGGAATCACATTTATACAAGGGCCCTCAAAAATGTGAGTTTCCAACATGTGATTTAAAGGTAGTTAATTTTTTTATTTTTAAATAAACATCCACTAAGCAAAATGTCTTTACACAGCACTGCCTCTATCAGACAACAAAATGTGTAAGGAATTGTCTTGTATGAAGAGAAGTTGTGTATTTGTAGAAACACTATAGATAACACATCTTGTAAAAGAACAACTTTGCATAAATATATTTATTGGTAATTTAATCCAAGATGCATGTTCCAAAACAAACATTTATCTTAGACGTTTAGAAATCCCTCCATAGTTATACATTCGTGTAAGCGTCACCCGACTTTGGTTAATTGCCACCGAAGAGATATGGTCAGTCATTTAAAAAAAAAAAAAAAAATCGGCAAAATAAAGATGTCCATGCAAATAAAGTCACTGAATCGTAAAACGGAGAGGAACACAAGAAAAACGTGACAGTATGGAAAGAAAAATGATAAAATAACATTTTACAGAGGAATAAAGACATTAAATAAATGTTTTTTAGCCAATAGATATTTCCGCAATATATACTTGCAATTATTTGTCCTCAATGATTTTAAATATCCTGCCTCAAAAATGCAGACAACGCTAGTACACTTATATAGATAACAAGAACAAAACAAATGAAGCCAGGCTGCAGTATTAGTGCCAAATAACGACAAAACATGTAGATATTCGCATGTCTACAGCTTTTGCTACTATCCAATACTGACATTTTTTTATTTGCAAGCAAGATTATCTATGAAGTACAGAGTTTTAAATCAGATTATCATGTAAATTCAGCATCACATTTACATGTTACAGTTTCCTATTAATATACTAGAAGCTATTTGTGCTGTGTGCATCATCAGAAACGTACAAGATGCTCTGCAGTCTAGATTTGAAAGAGCAATATCATGCAAAATGGTAAGCAATGTGGCAACTTTCCAGTAAAACTCCATTTATGAGGGAAAGGCCTCAAACACGTTGCAAGTCATTTCGACAATGAAAGGCTTAATACTACAGTATATACATGTTAAAGCAGCAATTCCATTATTAAAATATGATGGTTTCATTTCAAATGGCAGTATCAGTATATGTGCATTCAACATTTTTGAGCCAATGGGTGAATTTTCTCCAGTAGATTTTACCACAAAAACGCCAGACTGATTACTGCTACAAATAAATGTATTAAAAGATACTGCAGTGCAGTAAAGACTGTGGTCAGAATACTAAAAGGGAGCAAATTAAATTGTATCAAAAGAAGTAAAAGTTTTGTTTAATTAAGTGGCACTGCTACTTTAAAATTTATAGATCAAGATTGTCCATCTCTTTTCAAGGCTTCCAGTCTTCTCAGCAGGGCATTTCCAAATGCCTCGCGGTACGCTGGGCTAAGGGAGTCCAGTAAGGAATAAATCGTCTCATGGTATGGATTTTGTGACTCTTCATCTACATGATCAAAAGAATTGCCAACCACCTGTTTAGAGAAGAAGAACAAAGCAAATTAAAGGTTTTAGATTAAGCCTTATGATAATAAAAAAAAATCAGAGTTTTCATGGCTGTGTATGGTGTCTCAGTTGTTTACAAATATGCACTGTTATTATTAAAAATAAAATACAAACAAATAAAAAAAGACAAACCCACAAACATATTTCATGCAAAGTGATTGTGGCATATTTACCACATACTTCACTGTGGGTTGTGAAAATAAAATAAATGGAAAACAAAAATCTGTCATTAACCCTGTAGAGCTTAGTTAAAACAGCTATAAATATTTTTTAACATGCTTTAAATCTAAGTAACTGTAAGCTTAAAAGTTAAAGGGACACTCAAGTCAAAATAAACATTTATGATTCAGATAGAGCATGCAATTTTAAAGACACTTTCCAATTTACTTCCAATTTTTAAAAAGCAGGACGTTAAGCTTAGGAGCTGGCCCATTTTTGGTTCACTAGGGTAGCGCTTGCTAAATTGGTGGCTACATTTAGCCATCAATCAGCAAGCGGTACCTAGGTGCTGATCCAAAAATGGTCCGGCTCCTAAGCGTAAATTCCTGATTTTCAAATAAAGATACCAAGAGAACAAAGAAAAATTGAAACTTGGAGTAAATTACAAAGTTACTTAAAAGTTAAAGGGACACTCAAGTCAAAATAAACATTTATGATTCAGATAGAGCATGCAATTTTAAAGACACTTTCCAATTTACTTCCAATTTTTAAAAAGCAGGACGTTAAGCTTAGGAGCTGGCCCATTTTTGGTTCACTAGGGTAGCGCTTGCTAAATTGGTGGCTACATTTAGCCATCAATCAGCAAGCGGTACCTAGGTGCTGATCCAAAAATGGTCCGGCTCCTAAGCGTAAATTCCTGATTTTCAAATAAAGATACCAAGAGAACAAAGAAAAATTGAAACTTGGAGTAAATTACAAAGTTACTTAAAATTGCATGCTCTATCTGAATCATGAAAGAAAAAAATTATACAACATTTCATTTTGTAAAAATAAATAATATGTTGATTTTTAATTGTAACATATCACTATTCTATCACAAGTCAGCCCGATTTGTTTTAGGCTCTCCCAGTTACTTAGAATATTCACAATCTGGGAGGGGCCTGGTTATAAAATTATTTAATGGTGAATTTAGCAAAATAATATTGTCATTCTAAATGGGAGGCTGCGGGCAAAAGCGTGTTTGACCATATTTTTACCATCTCCCAGGAAAAGTTGTAGGTTTCTCCTTTTTATTTTAAACTGTTGCCTTCCTTCTTTTTTTATATAAAATGTACTGCGGCTCTTTTTTTGTTCATAATAAACAAACAGTCCTTTATTAGGTTTTTGCCTTTGTCTAATATTTAAACCACATTACGGAAGAGACTAGTAATACCAGTATTGCGTTTTTAGATAGATTTTTTTGCCAGATTGTGTTTTGGGATTTTTAACCTGTTGGTCAGGGTTTTTCCCTTAGGATAATAATAATAATCTCAAAGTGGTGGCAGCAAAGATAGTTTAATGTGGTGGCAATAAAGGGGAGTTTGTGCGTTTTTCTGGGTCTATTACAGAAGAGTGTGTTTGTTAACCCTTGCACCCACTGAACTACGTCAAAGGTTTGCCTGGAGTGGCTGTGACAAACTGTTTAGGGTGGAGAGGGTTGGCTAACCCTTTCTGTGACACACTGGTGACTTCTGCATGGTTCGTCACATTCAGATACCTACATTGAAACCTAGGTTCCAAAATGGTGGCACCCATAATTAGAGGGAGGTGCATGATATGTATTTAGTAGTTTTATTCATTTTTGTAAAATGTATGTTCCCATACTGAAGCACAAACACGTGTTGTTTTTTACATTACATACAAATATAAGCTTTTGAAGTGTTGTATTACTAACACACATATGTACCATTTACATACTTACCCTCAGTCCAGCATCTGTAAGTTCAAGACAGTATCTGGTCCCTTCCTTTATCTCTACATTGATGTAGGCCACATCCACAGCACAAGGTAAGCTTTTTGAAACAAACATATTGCTAACGGCAAACAGGACATCGTTGACAACCGCCTCTGCTTCTAACCGCATATCTTTTACGTCTGTTCCTTCCAAATCTTTGAATTCTGAATCTTGATCATAAATAGTGTTAATAGGCAAATCCATAGGATTATAATCTACTTCCATTATCTAGAGAAAAAAAAACACAACTTAAAAATAATAAAATAGAACAAATACGTTTTAAAGACCAAAAGGCAGCAAATTATTTTACATTTTCTTTAAAGAGAAACTGTGCTCAAAACCACTGTTTCGTCTAAAATATTATTTTAAAAAGGTATAACAGTGCTTATAATAAAATATTTCTGAAGGAGTTGTTCCTATCATCAAGTGAGCAACAGAAAACTAGGTATCAGTTGTGCACAAACATGCACTGTTTAAAGGGATAGTCTAGTCAAAATTAAACTTTCATGATTCAGATAGAATATGCAATTTTAAGCAACTTTCTTTTTTACGATTATCAAATTTTCTTTGTTCTTTCGTATCTTTATTTGAAAAAAGCAATAATGTAAGCTTAGGAGCCAGACCATTTTTGGTTGAGTAGTGCTTGCTGATTGGAATCTCTTTCTCCATAAACCAGTAGTGCATTGCTGCTCCTTCAACAAATTATACCAAGAGAATGAAGCAAATTAAACTTGAAAGTTGTTTAAAATTGTATGTTCTACCTTAATCATGAAAGAAAAATGTAGGTTTCATGTCACTTTAAAGAGAGCACAATCCATAGCTAAGCATGTCCAGTGTTTTAATGAGGTTGCTTGGGCACACATATTAGAATTCCCAATGTTTTAATGAGGTTGCTGGGGCACACATTAGCATTCCCAATGTTTTAATGAGGTTGCTGGGGCACACATTAGCATTCCCAATGTTTAAATGAGGTGCTGGAGCAAACACACAACAGCTGAGCATGTGCAATGTTTTAATAAGTTTGCCGGGGGCAAACACCTCATAGCTTAGCAGGTCTAGCTTTTGATTGAAAGGTGAGTGTTTGAATGAGGGTGCAGAAAGCACATACACCATTGCGGAGCATGACCATTGTTTTAACGAGGGTGCAAGGGGCACACACACTTCATAACTAAGCATATTTAGTGTTCATTTGTATGAATTAACTGCAGGGGGTATACACTCCATTACTAAGGATGCCCAGTGCTCACTGTTTGAATGAGCTACAGGGGTACACAGATCATAGATAAGCATGCCCAGTGTTCATTGTTTTAATGAGCTGCAGGGGTACACAGATCATAGATAAGCATGCCCAGTGTTCATTGTTTTAATGAGCTGCAGGGGTACACAGATCATAGATAAGCATGCCCAGTGTTCATTGTTTTAATGAGCTGCAGGGGTACACAGATCATAGATAAGCATGCCCAGTGTTCATTGTTTTAATGAGCTGCAGGGGTACACAGATCATAGATAAGCATGCCCAGTGCTCATTGTTTGAATGAGCTGCAGAGGTACACAGATCATAGATAAGCATGCCCAGTGTTCATTGTTTTAATGAGCTGCAGGGGTACACAGATCATAGATAAGCATGCCCAGTGCTCATTGTTTGAATGAGCTGCAGAGGTACACAGATCATAGATAAGCATGCCCAGTGTTCATTGTTTTAATGAGCTACAGGGGTACACAGATCATAGATAAGCATGCCCAGTGCTCATTGTTTGAATGAGCTGCAGAGGTACACAGATCATAGATAAGCATGCCCAGTGTTCATTGTTTGAATGAGCTGCAGAGGTACACAGATCATAGATAAGCATGCCCAGTGTTCATTGTTTGAATGAGCTGCAGGGGTACACAGATCATAGATAAGCATGCCCAGTGTTCATTGTTTGAATGAGCTGCAGGGGGTACACACATCATAGCTAGGCATGTTCCGTGTTCATTGTTTGAATGAGCTGCAGGGGGTACATTTCATAGCTAGGCATGTTCAGTGCTTATTGTTTGAATGAGCTGCAGGGGGTACACATATCCTAGCTAGGCATGTTCAGTGCTCATTGTTTGAATGGGCTGCAGGGGTACACACATCATAGCTAGGCATGTTCAGTGCTCATTGTTTGAATGAGCTGCAGGGGGTACACAGATCATAGCTAGGCATGTTCAGTGCTCATTGTTTGAATGAGCTGCAGGGGGTACACAGATCATAGCTAGGCATGTTCAGTGCTTATTGTTTGAATGAGCTGCAGGGGGTACACACATCATAGCTAGGCATGTTCAGTGCTCATTGTTTGAATGGGCTGCAGGGGTACACACATCATAGCTAGGCATGTTCAGTGCTCATTGTTTGAATGAGCTGCAGGGGGTACACACATCATAGCTAGGCATGTTCAGTGCTCATTGTTTGAATGAGCTGCAGGGGGTACACAGATCATAGCTAGGCATGTTCAGTGCTTATTGTTTGAATGAGCTGCAGGGGGTACACACATCATAGCTAGGCATGTTCAGTGCTCATTGTTTGAATGAGCTGCAGGGGGTACATTTCCTAGCTAGGCATGTTCAGTGCTTATTGTTTAAATGAGCTGCAGGGGGTACACACATCATAGCTAGGCATGTTCAGTGCTCATTGTTTGAATGAGCTGCAGGGGGTACACATCATAACTAGTCATGTTCAGTGCTTATCGTTTGAATGAGCTGCAGGGGGTAAACACATCATAGCTTAGCATGTTCAGTGCTTATTGTTTGAATGCGCTACAAGGGGTACACACATCATAGCTAGGCATGTTCAGTGCTCATTGTTTGAATGAGCTGCAGGGGGTACACATCATAACTAGTCATGTTCAGTGCTTATCGTTTGAATGAGCTGCAGGGGGTAAACACATCATAGCTTAGCATGTTCAGTGCTTATTGTTTGAATGCGCTACAGGGGGGTAAACACATCATAGCTTAGCATGTTCAATTGTATGAATTAAAGTAATGGTAGTCTCTTCTCCTTATAAAATCAGATCCGGAATGTTAGTGATATTTAAAGGGACACGGAACCCAATTTTTTTTTTCTTTCATGATTCAGATAGAGCATAAAATTTTAAGCAACTTTCTAATTTACTCCTATTATCAATTTTTCTTTGTTCTCTTGCTATCTTTATTTAAAAAGCAGAAATGTGATGTATAGGAGTCGGCCCATTTTTGGTTGAGAACCTGGGTTATGCTTTCTTATTGGTGGGTAGATGTAATCCTCCAATAAGCAAGCGCTATCCATGGTGCTGAACCTAAAATGGGCTGACTGCTAAGATTTACATTCCTGCTTTTAAAATAAAGATAGCAAGAGAACAAAGAAAATTTGTTAATAGTAGTAAATTAGAAAGTTGCTTAAAATGTCATGCTCTATCTTAATCATGAAAGAAAAACATTGGATTCAGTGTCCCTTTAAGATGGAGTTTCATTCATCAGTTGTAATGAAAATACACTATAAGTTACTCTTTAATATAGATATAAAATTCAAATAACACACGCTCCACCGCCTACTTCAAAAGTAAATTTTTCTGTGAGCTAACGGTTTGAATTGTTGTCCAATCCGCTCTCTTCCCATATAGCACTTTTGTTGTAGCTATAATGCTGATAGGAGAACAATGAAAATCGTTAGCTCACACAAAAATTGACTTTTGAAGTGAGCGGTGGAGCGTGGGGTATTTGAATTTAATATCTGTATTAAAAAGTTATAGCACATCTTTGTTACAACTGATCAATGAATCTCAGTCTAAAATATCACTAACATTCTGAATCTGATTTTAAAAAGGAGTTTACCCATCACTTTAACTGCAGGAGGTACACATTTCATTGTTATGGATGTTCAGTGTTCATTGTTTAAATGAGCTGCAGGGGGTACACACAAATCATAGCTAGGTATGTTCAGTATTTATTGTTTGAATGAGCTGCAGGGGGTACACACATCATAGCTAAGCGTGTTCATTGTTTGAATGAGCTGCAGGGGGTACACACACATCATAGCTAGGTAAGTTCAGTGTTCATTGTTTGAATGAGCTGCAGGGGTACACAACTTACTAAGCATCTGCAATGTTTGAATGAGGGTGCAGGGGCACACAGAATAATTCTATATGCCGCATAAATAAAAATAGCTTTTAATAGAAGCATTGAAAGCTAATTGCAGAAAGGTTTCCATTCAAAACTGAAATGCACTCATGCATATTTTGATTATAAACCTTTGATATAGGACTAATAAAAGCCCTTTCATTATCACTCCAAAATTATTATAATACTAACTGAACTAACACTTAAAGTGAATGTAAAGTTTCATCAAGTAGTGCCCAGTTTTTAAAAATACTATTAAAAACAGGGGCACTTTCATTGATGAAACTTTACATTGCACCATATTTGTAGAAATACTTACTGCTTCGCCAGCCCGTCACAAGCCTCTTCCTACGTCAGCAATGACGATTGCGGCATCCTCCAATCATGCCCCCCCCCCGGGGAAGCATTGCCTAAAGCCATGATTGGAGGATGCCGGAATCGTCATTGCTGACGTAGGAAGAGGCTTGCGACGGGCTGGCGAAGCGTTAAGTATTTCTACAAAT